>NC_056738.1:324762010-324884510 GCF_019279795.1 Protopterus annectens
GACATACAGTCCATGATCAGACACGTTTTATCCCAGTCAAAGTTGGTGTGTTTTCTGATACTTTCGCAAAACATCTCCAAACCTTGTCTACTGGGTATACAGGAGAATAGATCAATAACATCGATAGTCACATAGTAAAGGTTACTTGTATCAATCAATATGGGAAATTTCCTTAGGAAGTCCCAAGAATCTTTTAGTAAGTGGGGAATACCCTTGTATATATCCTTGAGCCAAACATCAACCACTTTACCTAATGGAAAAGTTTTTGCCCTACTTCCAGATACTATTGGCCTGAAGGGTGGATTGACTGGATCTTTATGAATTTTTGGAATACCCACTAGTACCGCCATTTTTGGATACTGCACCTTTAAATAGTTGTATAAATCATTATTGATACGGTTGTCAATCCAAAATTCTTCTAAATAGGAATTAATCCTCTGGTAGGCAATATTGATTTCATTCAAAGAAACCGTTGCGTAATTGCCTGTTTCAGTGAGTATAGTATGTAACTTTAAAATGTATTCCATTTGGTCATAAATAACAATCCCCCCTCCCTTGTCAGGCTTCATGATACGTATATTGTTGTTGTTTCTCAATTTGGTTAACTCAACTCTTTCTTCTTTGGACAAATTGTCCTTAATTTTAATTTTCTTTACTGTATCGGCAAACTTGTAAAGGTCTCTGTGTACTTGTTTTTCAAACAGCTCAATCACGGGGTTCATATAAGGTACAGATGTACTTTTAGGTTTTAACAGGTTGTCACCCCCATCTAACCCCTGTTTGTTTTTATTTTTGTTTTGAAACATAACAGAAAGATTAAGTTTACGTGAATATAATTTGGTTTCTATCAAATGGTCAACCAAATCATATTTCGGGGTAGGAATAAACTTCATTCCTCTAGATAGTAGTTTATGATGGACCTCATCAACTTTAAAATTGGTAAAGTTGTAAATTTTAAACTCATCCAATTTGTTTATCCCATTGTCCATCTCTATAACAATTTTTTCTTTGTCATAATTCATATTATTATTAGTGTTTGTTATCAATTCCAATTCATCCCCTTGTATTTCATTTGTTGCTGATTCTGACCACGGTTGTAGTTCCCTGCCCTGAATCCCACTTTTTTCCAATACTGGGGGTTCCAATTCCTCTGAAAATTTTGTTTATGCCATTCCTGGTCATCATATAAATCATTATTTGCTTCTTCAAAATATCGTTCACATTCACCTCTGTTTACACCCTCATGTCTGTAGAACTGATCATCATGAAAGGTGGGCTTGTAGGTGTTATTACCCCCTTTAATGTTCCATCTATATACCCTATTGTCCTTGTACTGCAACAAGTCTCTATTAATTTTCTTACTTTTTCTTTCATGAACTAATTTAGATTTCTTTTCAACAATCGTAAATTGTTTCCGGTATAAATTGTTCCATTCATCAAACAATAAGTCACCTTCTATCTCTAAATTCAATTTCTCAACCTCCCTAATAAGTTGCAACAATTGCTCATCATTGTACTTGATTAACATCTTCATGTACTTAAAACCACACTCATCAAAAAATTCATTAAAATCATTTATAACAACATCATTGATTTCAATTCCCAATGGTACTTTGAAAAAACGTAGTCCCATTGGGACTACCTTTAAAGTTAAACATTTATGTAAATAAGCATTTTCAATTTTAATGTTGTCCAGTTTGCACATTAAGTTTCCCAATTTGTAAATTTTATCTTTTAAAGCTAAGTTACTAAAAGTTTTTCTAATGGGGAATCCATCTTTCCCCTTATTAAAATTGTCAAAATTACAGTCACTACTTAAAAAGTTATTCAAATTGTAACAATTGCCATTGTCCTCCTTTGCTTTTTTGTAAATATTGGATTTAAATTCAGTACCTTTATTAGCCATAGTATTACCTACTGTATGAGCGTAGGTCTTAACAGGCTTAACACGCTTGTGCTTAGTTCCAGTACGCAACATGTAATCCTCGTCCTCTTCAAAATCGTAAATGGAGAAGTCAAACGTAAAACCTGTAGAATCCATTCGGTTTGCCTCCACATTGGAAATCGCACACTGACCAGCTGGTAAATCAATATCGGCACTGTCCACTGAAGTAGTTTTACGCTTTGTTGAAAAAATTCCATCAGAGAAACTTTCCGAAGTAGAATTAAGCCGGTCTGTTGATGTGTTCGTAATTTTACACTTGTGTGCCGCACCAGGTTCAGCAGACTGAATACCATTCTAGCTGTGGCCGTCAACTACTGTGTTTCCTCATTCAGTTGCGTGAGAAGATAACTTCTGAACCACAGAAGAGTGGGCTGAGAGAGACCTTGTGAGGACATTTGAAGAAGTTTGCTGTTACTAACTGTGTAGATTAGAAGGCTTTAGACAAGTCTAGAAATAAGGAGGAAACTAGTTTGCCAATATCTTTAGCTTTATTGAGAGTATCTATATAGGTTATAAGTGTAGTATTAGTACTATGGGAAGGGCAGAAGCCATATTGTGTGGGGATAGGAGTTCTTCCTGTAGGAGATAGTTTAGCAATTGTTTGTGAAAACATTTTGATAAGATAGTAATGAACATTTCTGGGTTAAACTTAGAAAGGCTGTATTTTTTTTAGAAACATGTTTAATTGGATGTGTGAGATGTCTGGTTAAATACATTGGGAGATGATCACTGAGACAGTCAGACATTGTACCAGAGGTGGTAAATTTGCTAGGGTCTGATACTTGGATCCAGTCTAATAGGGAATTTGAGGTCTTGCTATAAAGTGTGGGTTATGTAGGGGAGTTAGAGTTTATGTCCAACCAACTGACATTCAGATCGCAAGTATGGCTGTAAATGGTTATGGTTATCCAATGTAGGATTTTTTCCAGTATAGCTGTATTGTCACCAGGATAGATGTAAAGAACACAAATACATATTTATTCAATAAAAAGCACTGTAGTGTGTCAGAGAACCAGGTTGCAAAAGCACTTTAGTGTAATAACATTTTTTATTCCACACTTTCATCAGATAAATGACTTCTTCAGAAGTAATTACAACTTTTAAAACTAAAGCTTTAAATGCACATTCAAATACACAATTAACCAGTCGTATTAAAAATTTAATTAACAATCATAATTAATCCCAAAAGTGCCATATTAACCCCTTTCAAGATAACTAATTTACGTTCACCAGGGAAACATTTAATGTTGATAGTCTCATTTAGACCAGGTAGTTGATCAGCACTCAATCTTATTTGCCATTCAGTTTCTTTTCTTTCTGTGACGGTTGGGGAGAGATGGGCAAAGGCTGCCAGCCTAGTCAAATAGAATTTGATATACAATTCTGGCATTTGTAAATAAATGTAAAATACAGGCATGTTTTCTTTAGTGTAAAAGAATACCGTGAAATGTGGAACTGCAAAATTTGTGACAACATTGCACTCTACTGGCCCAGTGAAGCATGTTGTGACCCTTTTATGTTAGAATTCAGCTCCAGTGTGTCTGGATGAAGGTTTCATGCCCATTGTTTTAAGGCTAAAGTTTATGACCAGAATTTAGACGTGGAATGTGCTTTATTGCTCTGGTTTCTGTTAGAGTATACTTGTGAAATGACTTATATTGTTGAAAGTTTCTGAGGAGGTGTTAAATTGCTAAATAATGCAGTTTGTGGCCTGAGAACTCCAGACTAAGTGTCAAAAATTATGTAATTTGGAAGGGCTTTAGAGACATGTTTGTTAGTAATGTTTAAATACTATTTCTCACAAGAGACTGAGAGCATTTTGATCTTGGATATCTAAATCAGCACTCTGCCTAAGCTCACATGTAAATTTCTAGCACTGTAATTTCTTGTAGCAATAGTTAAAGCTAGTAAAGATTAATTAGGTATTTTTCTTTGAAATCAGACATGTCCTACTGTATTATTTTAAGTTTCTGTGTGATCTCTGAACTCTTAGATATCTCTGTGGTGTAGTAGTTTTGTCTTGTGTTTTAATTATTTATTATTAAATATTTTTAAAACCTTCTACCTGTGGCTGGTTTATGTAGAGATAAATTATGCTTTAGCATACATTATATATTTATAGAGTTTACTGTCTAAGCCCTTCCAATAAGCCTAGACTGAATAGTCACATTACCATTGGATAATAATATTGCACAGTAATAATTGGACACCCTTTTAAGGGCCTTTTAGTGGCTGATATTATTAGCTGGGTGGTGGCAGGGATTACTACCATATGGTCTGGGTAAAGGGGCACAGCTGGAGAATCTGTCAGCCTTTCCCAGGAGTGTCTGTGAAGTTGTATAAATACTTATCTCAAAGTGTGTGTGTGTTGGATCAGCTACTTGGGCAGGGACACGAAGCACTGGTTGGACAGAGAGGGTTCTGGAGGTTTTAGCTTGCCCAGCTAGGCTGAGACCTGGACCCTATAGCTGGGACAGTGGGCAGTCTTATTGGGGACCTGGTGAGCAAGGGAGTAACCAGCCCCAGACTGACTGTGATCTCTGTGTGCACTTAAGGGAAATTATACTTTACTGTGTGTATTCGTTATCATTTCCTCTGTTCTATGAGATGACCTCCCTGGTGTTAGTGGTGAGGATTGAGGCTCCTTGATTGCTGGGCCAGGACATGGTCGTCACAAGTGTTTGGCAGTGGTGAGACCTACTTCACATACTAATTGGCTTGTAGTGGTGTGGGTAGACCGAATTCCTGTAGCTTATGTACAGTGATCTCTAAAAGTATTTTGTACTCTAAAACAGCCATGCAGTGTATACTCAGAGTTCAGATCACAATTGTTTTATTTCTTTTGTTAGCTTAGTGTTAGTCAGGGTGAGCAGGCAGCATGTCAGCAGAAGAGTATGGAAAGCTGACAAGGAGCCAGCTGGCAGAGATGTGCCAGGCTAGGGGACTGGTGCATGGAAAGCTGACAAAAACAGACCTGACTGCAGCCCTGGTTACAGCTGCATCAGAAAACAGCAGCCTGGATGACAGTCAGACTAACAGTGGAGATACAATATCCTGGGAGAATGGACAGCTCAACCTTTCTGCAGTGGACCTAAAAATCCAGCTGGAGCTAAAGAGACTTGAGTTGGAGGCCAGGCGTATGGAACTAGAAGCAGCAGAGAAAATGAGGAGTCTACAAGTTGAGGAAAATGAATGGCAGAGGAGGCATGAGAGGGAAATGCTGACACTTCGCCAGAGTCATGGAGGTAATGGGGAAGGGAGTAACTGGACCCCAGAAGCACAAAAGGTCAGTAAATTTCTTCCACAGTTTAAAGAGGGAGATAAGTTTGATAGCTTCATTCATATGTTTGAGTGGGTATGTAAACAGTATGAAGTTGACCAAGGGCTCTGGGTACGGTTACTGACCCCCTTACTCCATGGTAAAGCTGTAACTTCTTTAGCAAAAATGCATGACACTGACTGTTTTGATTATACTGCTGTAAAAAGACACTTCTTGGAATGTTTTAAGCTAACACCTGAAATGTATAGGAAAAAGTTTCATAAGCATAGACACAAGACAAATGAAAATGTATGTGAATATGTTGCTGAACTGAGCACTTATTTTCATAGCTGGGTGAGTGGATGTCAGGTCACCACTTTTGAAGGGCTGGCAGACCTTTTGGTAAGGGAACAAGCCCTTAGCACTTTGCCTGAGGACATGAGGATATGGTTAGCTGATAAACAGTGTGCTGCTTCAGAGGAGTTGGGGAAGAAGGGAGACCTATACCTAGCAAGCAGGGCAGCCCTGCACAGGAAGAGGACCTCCACTCCTGCTCATGGGTCTAAAGGAACCCATGATGGATAACACAGACTGCCCCAACAGAATACGCCAGTAGCAGGGGAAGCCACTAGTCCAGGTACACATCCAGGAGCTAGGGTTAAATGTTTTGAATGCAACCAGTGGGGCCATGTGGCATACAGATGCCCACAGAGGCAAGGAGGGAACCAAAGGTGAGAGAGCCAGTAAGTGGGAAAGACAAAATGCCAACAGTGGGTTGTCTTGAGACAGCAGGGGTATGGAACTACCATCCTGCAGATATCCTGAGAGGGAAGGATTTGGATGAGGCAGTACTATGTACTTATGCAGTTACATGCAGTGAGGCTAGGAGACAAGCATGTGGGTCTGGTAGCCTGAGGGAGGCCCAGACAGACTGCAAACTTGCAGCCAGGACTGCTGAGGTGGTTACTTCAGGGAGGGAGCTGCTCTGTAGCAGTGAGACTGAATGTGAGCCACAGCTGCTTGTTGGTACTGATGTCCCCTTAGACAGGGTAACTGCAAAGGTAGAGGTGAGTAGTAGTACCCAGGCTGACAGTGAGGCACCACTATTATAGGATGCCAGACTTCCTGTAGAAGGGGATCTGGGAAGGGTTACAAGAAGAGAGCTGAGACAGGCTTAGCTCTCAGACCCTACATTGCAAGGCCTGAGGCAAGTAGCTAGGGAGGCACCTGATTCTCAAGGGAAGGGGGAATCTGTATACTGGAACAAAGAGTTACTGTACAGAGAGTGGACCCCTGAGGGAGGGCTAGAAGGTGAGAGAGTACAGCAGTTGGTAGTGCCTTGAACATACTATCTGGTGCTTCTAGCCAGAGCCCATGATATTCTCTTTGCAGGTCATATGGGCATAAAACGTACAAAGAGGCATATTATGAAAAACTTCTATTGGCCTGGAATTTCCAGAGATGTAACAGGGTACTGCAGGACCTGTGAGCAGTGCCAAAAAGTAGGCAAGGTAGGAGCAAAGGTGAGAGCTCCTTTGATGCCTTTTCATGTGATTCAGGAGCCATTTCAGAGGGTAGCTATGGATATTTTGGGTCTTCTGAGTACCCCAAGTTCCACAAGGAAAAAGTATATCCTAGTGATTGTAGATTATGCTACACAATACTCTGAGGCAGTGGCTTTGTCCTCCATTGAGGCAGAGATTTTCAGCAGAGTAGGTTTCCCAAAGGAAATACTGTCTGACAGAGGTGCCAATTTTATGTCAGACCTGCTGGCTTGTCTGTGGAAGTCCTGTGGGGTGAAGCACATGACAACCACCCCCTACCATCAACAGACTAATGGTCTTGTTGAGAGGTTAAACTCTACAATCAAGTCCATGTTACGAGCATTTGCAGATCAGTATAAGAGGGAGTGGGACAAATATTTGCCCCATCTGTTGTTTGCTTACAGAGAGGTTCCCCAGGAATCCACAGGTTTTTCACCCTTTGAATTGCTGTATGGGCATAGGGTGGGGGGACCTCTATATTTAATTTGAGATGAGTGGGAAGGTGAGGGTGAGTCTCACAAGGAGTCTGTTGTGGCATATGTCCTGAACCTCAGGACAAGGCTCAGGGGACTCATGGGCCTGGCCCAGGAGAACCTGGCAGAAGTCCAACAACAGAAACAGGTGTGGTATGACAGGAATGCTCAAGCTAGAGAGTATGCTGTAGGGAAGCAGGTGATGGTTCTCATTCCTGTCAGAAACCAAAAATGATCCAGCACAAAGGAGAAAAGTGCCTAAATCAATTTATTTGTGGCAAATATAGAAACATAATACTGCAATAATGCTGCAAACTGGTTTTGGCTATATATCCATCCTTTCTCAGTGCAGAAATAAAGGTCTAGATGACACATCCTGGTATCTTCTTATATATCCAAATATTTAAAGGTGTATGCATGTTCAAAAAATTATATGCATGTTCCAAAAAATTGGAGATACATGCAAAACAAAATTATAAATGTAAATGGAAAATATAAAATATAAAACATCACAAAGTAAATTCATTGACAAAGAAATTACATATATAAAATACTTAAGAGCTGGCTACATATGACTAGCAAATTTCATTTAAGCCAGGTTTGAATAAAGCTCCTAACCTGGTAATCCATGAGGATTCCATATTATTTAGTCTGTCATGCCAGCCTGCTTTTATATTTCTGTGCATGTCAATCTTGTCAATGATAGTAAATTTGAATTGTGCGGTTTTGTGAATCGTGGCATGTTTATACAAGGCATTTGTGATTTTATGGGTTTTAATAGCGCTGAGATGTTCACTGATCCGATGTCTAAATGGTCTGGAAGTTTGGCCCACATAAAAAGACAAACATGTACACGTTGCCAAATAGATCACCCAGTCCGTACTGCAATTACCAAAAATTTTTATCTGTTTATCTGATATATCTTAGGGGTGTTGCAACTAGTGAATTTTTTAGTCTTAAAGATGTGTCTGCATGCACTACAATGGCCACACGGAACACAACCTATCAAAGGATCACCAAATAAGGTAGTCTGGATGGGTGTAGGAGGATTATATCTTTTGTAGTGTGTCAAATAAGAATTGATAGTCCTGCCCCTCCGATAGGAGAAACAGCATCTATTTGGCAGTATGTCGTTTAAATGTTTGTGGGCACGTAAAATGTCCCAATGATTATTAATTATGTCTCTAAATGAGGATGTGTTGCTGCCATAGGTAGTGACAAATCTAATGGGTTGATGTGTTGATGTATTTGATCCAAATGGGGTGTGTTTGTATTGTAAAAGTTGTGATCTGGACATATCTTTGACCTGATTGATAGTTTGGGTGATTCAACATCTATTGTATCTTCTGCTTATGTGTCTGTCGCTCAAATCTTGTTCACATTCTAAATGGGATTTCTGAGAAGAACAGATATGTTTCATACATAAAAATTGAGATTTGGGAATATTGTTGATGATGTGGCGGGGGTGATTACTAGATGCATGCAAAAGTGTATTGTATTGTGGAAACTTTCTGTGTACCCAAGTAGCCAAAGTATGGTCAGTCTGTCTAGATACAATTACATCCAGAAAAACAATTTCCTGATATTGCATATTCAAGGTGAACTGAATATCCCATGTGTTATTGTTTAAAAATTTGACAAACTCGTATACAGAGGTTAGATCCCCCCGCCACACCATCCAACAATCATCTAAGTATCGTCTCCATATATCCAAATCTGCCAAGAAGATGTTTTTATGAGAATCATATATAAATTGTTCTTCAAAAAATCCCATAAATAAATCAGCATATATGGGAGCAAAAGATGCTCCCATAGCTGTACCTTTTACTTGCCAGTATGCTTGACCTTCAAAATAAAAAATATTTTTAGTCAACATGTATTGAGTCAGTTCAATCAAAAAATTGTTAAATCCCCTAGTGTATAGTTGTGAGCGATCCAGCCAGTATGCTATAGCGGATAAACCAGTATCATGTGGTATGCTGGTATATAGGGAAGTAACATCCAGAGTGCATAACCACCAATCTGATTCAAGTTGTGTATCCCCAATGATATTTAAAAATTTGGTAGTGTCTTGCAACCTGGATCTGACCATAGGTAATAATGGCTTTAAATAATACGTGAGAAATGCTGATAATGGTTCCGTAAGAGAACCCCTCCCAGAAACAATAGGTCTACCAGGTGGACAGGTTGGATGTTTATGGATCTTTGGAAGTAAATATAGAAACTGTGGAATGGGATCGGAAACTTTGAGTTGTTTACAAGTATGTTTATCTATGATACCTTGTTCGGTGGCCAAATCCAAAAAGGAATCAATATGTATTTTGAAATTGGGTGTAGGATCAACCACCATATGTATGTAAAACCGGGCATCCGATAGTTGTTTAAAGGCTACCGTTTGATACATAACCCAATCCATTATTACAATACCTCCCCCTTTATCTGCTGGTGCAATGACTATATTGCGATTGGAACTAAGTTCCCATAGCGCTTGTTCTTGTGAAGTTAAATTATGTCTGATGGGCTGAAAGCCACTGTTAAAATGTAAATCCTTCATCACACACTCCTTAAATATGGCTACGTGTTTGTCCATGGGAGGTTGAAAATCAGATCTACCAAACTGGAACCCAGTGGATCTTTGAGAGTTATCAGAATCTGCAAAAAATATCTTTAAATTAATCAATTTACAAAAGTCATTAAGTTCATTGGCAAGTATATGTTTAGATACAAAAGATGTTGGCACAAAGTTTAAACCCTTATTCAAAAGTTTATTATGGACAGATGACAATTCAAAAGAAGAAATGTTGTGTACATTATTTATTAACTCCCAATCTTCTGTAACAGCTGTTGTAGGCTTTGTGTGCTTTCTCCTGTGCTTTCTGCCCCCTCTGCGTGTCCTGGGCCTAAAGGGTTTGCAGATTGTTTACATTTGGCCACTGGGGACACCTGGTTGGAAGGGTAGTCATAATTTGTGGCAGAAGATGTCTCATCTTCTGAGGTGCCACTAGTTGACTGAGTGTTTTTCCTCAAAATAGATCTAAGTCTTGTTCTCCTGTTATTGGCTTTATTACTGGAGTCAAAAAATCGTACATTTTTTGGGGAGACAAAGGGTTTGCCCTTGTCATAATCGGCCATATCTCATTGGAATTTTTGTGTTTTCTTTTTAATTAATTGCTCTTCTAATATAGCTAGATCCTTGGCCAAACATGTTAAATGATTGTGATCAAAATCCTCAGCCTCAAAGGTTTGAGCCTCTAAACAATTATTATGAATTTCTGTAACCTGTAAATCAATCATATGTTCATAATAAGAGATAAGGGAATCAACAAACAACATTGAGGCTTGGTGTTGCATCTATGCCCAGTCCTGTTCATCAACTGTTCATCAATCAGACCCATCAGGGGTTGAATGCGGATTCTCAATCCACGGGGTGTTATATTTTTCAACTTATATGCCTTAAACAGTTTTAGGTACCAAATGTTGGCTCTTAAGGATCTCATATTTTTGGTTATTTCTTGAAACAATATGCCACAAAGGTGTTTGGCGTCCCCCTTATTAGTGTTTAGATCATCGCTACCAGATAATTTCAAACCAAAAACATCCAAATTGTCCTTGTCCGCAGATAGTCCTTGTAAAATACCTTTAAGATCCATATTACCACTCATGCTTGCACTATACTAGAACAGAACTACAATATATAATGTCTGTATCAAAGGCAGTAGCTCAAATATATGTAAAGTGCATCAAAATATAACCAATCCAAAGCTTCTGTTTTTAGATATAAATGCATCAATGGAGCTGAAATTGTTATGCATACAGACTCATGGTCTATAAATCAATGATAACATAAATATGAGGGTGTCACTAACTGACCTGTAGTTACATCAAAAAATAATATGATCAATTTATTAGAACCGAGTGCAACACATCAGGCCACAAAATCACCTTATATTTTCTAAAAAATATATTTGTAGTGAAATGTTCACAATAACTGATATGCACAGCCGACCTTCATCTCAACTGCTATCACATGAAAATAATGCAGTCCACTCCAATTTGTAACACAATGCCAATATGTGGGAAAAAATTAAAAGAAGAAAAAAGGAATTGGCCGACCTACGTCTCTGCCAGTATTTTGCAAACTGATTTAAGTTTACCAGATGATTTGGTCAAAAGCGATTAGGCCAATATATATCTCACTTAGGTGGACATATTGTTGACTCCTTGGGATTATTGTCTAACTGGGATACACCGACCATATCAAATATTAGAAATGGTCATACAGAAAACCACACTATATATATTATAAGAATATGAAGCAGCAAGACAATAGCATTGGGCTTTGTTGCACTCAATATATTCCAATAATAGACCTTGTACCAATAAAACACATCTATGTAATAGTTAACTAGATTTGTGTATAACTACAAGTTGAAAAAGGCACCCGATATGAAATCACAAGTTGTACCAAAGTCAACATGCACACAAATATACAGATCTTCTAGATATAAACCCTTAAACCAAAAAAACTACTTCCCTAAAATGCTTTGGATGTGTTATAAGCATGAGATAGTCAAAATTGTCAATAATATAAACAATATATATTGTTATCAACACGTAAATATCAGTAGAAGAATGAAATCAGAAGCAAAAAGGCAAACTATAAAGTAAGCCTAATTGTATATAACAAAAATATATAAAATACACTAAATAATCTTGGTGACACTGAATTCACCCTTAGATGCAAAAGTTAAATCACAATCAGAAAACAGTTTAGTTAGATTAATGTCTTCAAATATGAATAAATCACAAAAATCAGGATCTAGTCCAACACTCTATTAGAAAAAAAACATTTTTGAGTGTGAACAAATATATTGAGTCCTCTTGAATTGAATGACCATCCAATTGAATTTCCAGATGCTACAATAGTTTAAAGAAACACCAAACGCAATATATGCTTATGGTTAAATCCAAGCCGTAAAATGAAATATATCAAAAGATGTTATAACACAAGAGTCCATGTATCCATGCTACTAGTACATAGACCCACTATGGTAATTGCAACTATTGATTCAATAATCCCAACCTGAGACATAAAACACTGGTTATGTATAACCAACTAATTTATGAACAAAACTAAATGTTTGAAGTTTAAGTCTTAACAACATGCCACATACTGCGGATTATAGGCAAAGAAAAGTTATTCCGAATTTCGTGGTTAATGCACACAATTCGGTATTGTATCTTAGCACTCACAATTTTGTTTTTAGGTGAAACCAATGTCCAAATATACACCTTATATAGTTACAAGCACTTATAAGTAGTTAGTGAGCCCATTGAAATAACACAGTACCATATAATAAAATTTGTCAGAAAAAAGTTGTTCTCAATATCGCAGTTATTGCACCCAGTTCAATATTATATCTTGTTACAAATAATCTTCCCTTAAATAAAGCCAATGTCCAAAAGTCCACCTTGATCAGTTATAAACATTCATAAGCACTTCTTAAGCCCATTGAAGCCGATTTGCTCAAAAAAAGTCAGTGTTGTCACTCCAACACATCCGCGATGAAATGGCGTACAGTCAGTAAGCCCAATACTTTCCAAACACCGAATATAATGCACCTATACCAGTTAGAGACACTCACAAGCAACTCATAGGCCAAACCACTTGGTTTAAGAAAAATTCTGTATTACCGTTCGCTCGCATCCGCAATGCCAGAGCTCATGATATTCTCTTTGCAGGTCATATGGTCATAAAACGTACAAAGAGGCATATTATGCAAAACTTCTATTGGCCTGGAATTTCCAGAGATGTAACAGGGTACTGCAGGACCTGTGAGCAGTGCCAAAAGGTAGGCAAGGTAGGAGACAGGGTGAGAGCTCCTTTGATGCCTTTTCATGTGATCCAGGAGCCATTTCAGAGGGTAGCTATGGGTATTGTGGGTCTTCTGAGTACCCCAAGTTCCACAAGGAAAAAGTATATCCTAGTGATTGTAGATTATGCTACATGATACTCTGAGGCAGTGGCTTTGTCCTCCATTGAGGCAGAGAAGGTGGCAAATGCTTTGCTAGAGATTTTCAGCAGAGTAGGTTTCCCAAAGGAAATACTGTCTGGCAGAGGTGCCAATTTTATGTCAGACCTGCTGGCTTGTCTGTGGAAGTCCTGTGGGGTGAAGCACATGATGACCACCCCTTACCATCAACAGACTAATGGTCTTGTTGAGAGGTTAAACTCTACAATCAAGTCCATGCTAGGGCATTTGCAGATCAGTTTAAGAGGGAGTGGGACAAGTATTTGCCCCATCTGTTGTTTGCTTACAGAGAGGTTCCCCAGGAATCCACAGGTTTTTCACCCTTTGAGTTTCTGTATGGGCATAGGGTGGGGGGACCTCTATATTTAATTTAAGATGAGTGGGAAAGTGAGAGTGAGTCTCACAAGGAGCCTGTTGTGGCATATGTCCTGAATCTCAGGACAAGGCTCAGGGAACTCATGGGCCTGGCACAGGTGAACCTGGCAGAAACCCAACAACAAAAACAGGCGTGGTATGACAGGAATGCTCAAGCTAGAGAGTATGCTGTAGGGCAGGAGGTGATGGTTCTCATTCCTGTCAGACACAACTAGTTGCAAGCAGCTTGGAAGGGACCCTACAAGGTGGTAAGAAAGGTAAGTGATGTTAATTACATGGTGGAACTGCCAGGCAGAAGGCAGGGACACAAATTGTACCATGTTAACATGATGAAACCTTACCATGATAGGGTGGCCCTTGTGCTAAGCATTTGCAGTGGATTGCAGGAGGAGTCTGAGAGAGATCTTGTGACTGATCTCCTCAGTGAGGCTCGGGCTGACACCTCAGTGGAAGGGGTAGCAATGTCTCAGCAGCTATCTCCTACCCAGGTTTGAGAAATCCAAGTTGTGCTGCAGGAGTTTGGGGGCGTGTTTACTGGGAAACCAGGGTGCACCCACCTGGTGCAGCACCAGGTGGATACAGGACCCCAAAGGCCTATTAGGCAGGCCCATTATAGGGTGCCTGAGAGAGTCAAACAGACTCTGAGGGAGGAGGTACAGAAGATGTTGGAACTAGGAGTGATTCAAGAGTCCAACAGTCCTTGGGCCTCACCAGTCGGGTTGGTGCCAAAGATGAATAGTAGCAACAGGTTCTGTGTGGATTACAGGAAATTAAATAGTCACACAGAGGCAGATGCTTACCCTATGCCTAGGACAGATGAGGCCCGAGAACAGCTGGGTGGGGCTAAGTATCTTACAACCTTTGATCTTACCAAGGGTTACTAGCAGATGCCCTTGACTCCCAGTGCTTGAGAGAAGTCAGCCTTTGTGACTCCTTTTGGCTTGTATGAGTTCACAAAGATGCCCTTTGGGATGAAGAATGCCCCAGTGACTTTCCAGATCATATCTTAGCATGAGCAGGAGGATTTGCCCTTGCTTACATGGATGATATTGCTATCTACATCCATTTCTGTCAAGAGCACCTTCAGCATGTTAGGGAGGTGCTGTGCAGATTACAGAGGGCAGAATTGACCATTAAGCCGAGCAAATGTCAGGTGGGTATGGCAGAGGTCTCCTACCTAGGACATAGAGTGGGGAGTGGTAAGATAAGGCCAAAACCTGCCAAAGTGGAAGCCATTCAGGCATGGCCTGCACCTGTTACCAAAAAGCAGGTGAGGGCATTCTTGGGGACAGCAGGGTACTACAGAAAGTTTGTTGCCAATTATAGTACCATAGCTGTTCCCCTCACAGACCTGACAAGGAAGAACAGGCCAGATAAGGTAGCGTGGACCCCAGCATGTGAGCAGGCATTTCAGAAGCTTAAGGAAGCTTTGGGAGGACCCCCTGTGTTAGCCAGTCCAGACTATAGCAAAGAATTTGTTGTGCAGGTGGATGCTTCAAACTACGGGGTGGGGGCTGTACTTAGCCAGATTTTTTCAGAGAGAGAAGAGCACCCAGTGGTTTATCTCAGTTGTAGGCTCCAATCCAGGGAGGAATGCTATGCAGAGGTAGAAAAGGAATGTCTAGCCATAGTGTGGGCACTACAAAAACTTCAGCATTATCTGTATGGAAGAAATTTCACTATGATGACAGATCACAACCCTCTAACATGGTTAACCAGAGCCATTCAGCAAAATGCCAAGTTGCTAAGATGGAGTTTGGGGTTGCAAGCATATATGTCAGTGCAGCACCGTAGTGGAAGTAGCAATGCCAATGCAGATGGGCTTGCAAGACAAGGAATGGGGTGAAGTACACCCACATAGACCTGACACTCTCAAGTGATGTTTCTCAAGGGGCCCTTGAAAAACTTGCTTGCATTCCCCGGGGGAAGAGATGTGATGATTGGGGAGAGATGGACAAAGGCTGCCAGTCTAGTCAAATAGAATTTGATATATAATTCTGACATTTGTAAATAAATGTAAAATACAGGCATGTTTTCTTGAGTGTAAAATAATACTGTGAAATGTGGAACTGCAAAATATGTGACAACATTGCACTCTACTGGCCCAGTGAAGCATGTTGTGACCCTTTCATGTTAGAATTTGGCTCCAGTGTGTCTGGATGAAGGTTTCATGCCCATTGTTTTAAGGCTAAAGTTTATGACCAGAATTTAGTTGTGGAATGTGCTTTATTGCTCTGGTTTCTGTTAGAGTATGCATGTGAAATGACTTATATTGTTGTAAGTTTCTGAGCAGGTGTTAGATTGCTAAATAATGCAGTTTGTGGCCTCCAGACTAAGTGTCAAAAATGATGTAATTTGGGATGGCTTTAGAGACATGTTTGTTAGTAATGTTTAAATACTGTTTCTCACAAGAGACTGAGAGCATTTTGATCTTGGATATCTAACTCAGCACTTTGCCTAAGCTCACATGTAAGTTTCTAGCACTGTGATTTCTTGTAGGAATAGTTAAAGCTAGTAAAGATTAATTAGGTATTTTTCTTTGAAATCAGACATGTCCTACTGTATTATTTTAAGTTTCTATGTGATCTCTGAACTTTTAGATATCTCTGTGGTGTAGTAGCTTTGTCTTGGGTTTTAATTATTTATTATTAAATAATTTTAAAACCTTCTACCTGTGGCTGGATTATGTAGAGATAAATTATGCTTTAGAATACATTATATATTTATAGAGTTTACTGTCTAAGCCCTTCCAATAAGCCTAGACTGAATAGTCACATTACCACTGGATAATAATATTGCACAGTAATAATTGAACACCCTTTTAAGGGCCTTTTAGTAGCTGATATTATTAGCTGGGTGGTGGCAGTGATTACTACCATATGGTCTGGGTAAAGGGGCACAGCTGGAGAATCTGTGTCAGCCTTTCCCAGGAGTGTCTGTGAAGTTGTATAAATACTTATCTCAAAGTGAGTGTGTGTTGTGTCAGCTACTCAGGCAGGGACACAAAACACTGGTTGGACAGAGAGGGTACTGGAGGTTTTAGCTTGCCCAGCTAGGCTGAGACCTGGACCCTATAGCTGTGCCAGTGGGGAGTCTTATTGGGGACCTGGTGAGCAAGGGAGCAACCAGCCCAGACTGACTGTGATCTCTGTGTGCACTTAAGGGAAATTGTACTTTACTGTGTGTATTAGTTATCATTTCTCTCTTCTATGAGACAACCTCCCTGGTGTTAGTGGTGAGGATTGAGGCTCCTTTATTGCTGGGCCAGGGCATGGTCATCACACTTTCAATAAAGTTTTTTTTATAATTTCCATCTCTCATATCTACTGGAACTTGCTTTAAAACAACACACATAAAGTTCTTATATTTGGCGCAGTTGGTTACATGCCTATAAAGAGTGTTAGTACTGTTCTTAACTTTAATATCATAAACATGTTCTTTAATTCTTTTGCCCAGACTTCTACTAGTCATACCTATGTAATAACTCGAACAGCCTGATCACATTGCAATGTAAACAATGCCTTTGGAATGACAATAAAGCCTACCTGGTATCTTAACAGTATAATGAAGATGTTTTTTTAAATAGTTTTATTAGTTTTAGTAAAAGAAATTCATATATCAATCACATAAATTAACATATAAGTATGAATACAGAAGTTGTTGCATTTAAAATTCAATTAGATATATAAAAGAATTAACAAAATAAACAAACAGAGGTATTTACAAAGACATCCATTAAACTTTGCATACATGTGAAGAATTGAACAATATTAAATATGTATCACATATTATTCAAAAAGACTGAAACTATTTATTGTGTTGATCCATTCTTTACCAACAAATTTTGTAAGTTTATCCACATATGGTAGTTAAAGTTCTTTCTAGATGTTCTAGAAATGATGGTTGTAATTTGTAAACCACATACTTCAGTTAACATATTTTTAAACTCAGTGAAAGTAGGAGGGAATTCAGATATCCAGTTTTTAGTTATACTCTTTATGGCCACCACCAGTATTGCCCAGAGCAAAGGATATTTTACTCTTTTAACGTTGTGTGGTATAAGTGTATTGAAAAGCACTAGAGATTTGTTAAGAGTAAAAGTATCTGTAAATAAAGCTTGCAATTCTCATTTACTTGTTTCCAAAATGTTTTAATGTTCAGGCAGTCAAAAAACATATGAGCCCAATCAATGTTTATATCAGACTTACACTTATTATAAATATATTCTTGTTAATTTTATTCATTCTTTGAGGATTATAGAAGGATCTGTGCATACATTTCCAAAAATATAACTTCCATTTAAGGGACAAAGTTGTTCTCCCTGATGATTTAAGTATATTTATTTTATCTTGGTTACTATGATATTCATTATTAATTGTGAAAAAATAATTCCAATAACTTTTTGGACATCCAAAGGTTTCATTTCTAATAGTCCTAAATATAAAAGAGAGTTTACCAGAAAAAGTTTGTTTATGTTGAAGAAGAGATTGAAAATATTCTAATAAAATATATGTGTCATTTTTTACTGTTGGATATACTACATGCAATTTATTATCAGTGTATAGTTTAATAGTTTGTATGTCTAACCATAGGGATTTATCTAGCTGAAATTCCTGTATTATTTCATCAACTGTTTTATGTTTATTATTTGAAATCAACTGAAACCAAAACTTAAGATTGCTTTGTGTAACTGATGCAATTTTGTTTGAGACTGATGTTAATAAAGATTATTGTGTAAATGCTATAGGGAACAAAAGAAAAAAAAACATTCCTTATATCTGACATGCTTATATATAAAGTTTCCAAAATTTGATAAGATGCTGTTAATATTACTAGGAGGATATTTGGGTGTTAAATGAGTGGTAGAATAATCTTTTAATATCCATAACATTGAAACACTGTTTCTAACTTATATGGTTGAGATTTTATTATTAAAATCATAGCTGAAGCTTCCCAAAATAAATTCCACTTAGCTGAATATGTTGTATCAAAAAGTTGTGCTAATGTTCTAATCACAGAAGAGTTTGAATATAGAATCAGATCTGGGAATGCTACTCCACCCTTTCTCCAACTATTAAGATGATGCATGAGAGCTATTCTTGATTATTTTAGGAAACCAAAAGAAACTTAACATCAGAGAATTTAAATTATTAATTAGGGTTTTATTAGGTAGTAATAAGATGGAGTGAATAATGTATAGAATTTTGGGAAGGATTATAATTTTTTTGATTGTTAATCTTTCTTTAATAGTAAAAAACACTGTATTCCATTTCAATATTAACGTTTGTATATTTTCATAACATTTATTTTAATTTAATTGTATAATTGTTTTCTAGTCCTTAGCTAAGATAATTCCTAAGTAAGTCAATTGATCCATGATAGATCTATTGTTTTTGTCATTAGTTGTATATATATATATATATATATATATATATATATATATATATATATATATATATATTATTGGAGTATATAGATAACATTTTAGTTTTATTATCATTGATTAACAATCCAGACATATTCTGAAATAACTTAATGGAGTCAAATAAAGAAGTAAAAGAGGGGTCACTTCCCTCAGTGGTAATTAGAACATCATCAGCAAAAAGTTGAATTTTGGAGGGTGTTTCCTTATTAATCTCAAATCCTTCTATATTTTTATTTCTTATATTGTTAGCCCATGGCTCCATTATTTGAGTGAATAATAAAGGAGAGAGGGGACAACCTTGTATAGTTCCTTTTATAATAGGTATTTTGGTTGAAGTATATGACCCTATTTTGATGTAAGCTAAAGCTCCTTGATATAAGTGTTTTAATAGTTTAATAAAGTTATCTGAGAAATTTAAACATTCTAATAATGTGAATAAATAATTCCAATCAGTTTAATCAAATGCTGAATTTATATCTAAACATATTAAAGTTAAATTCTTCTTTTTTCTTTGAGCATAATCAATTAAAGCCAATGTTCATTTAATGTTGTCAAAAGTACTTCTGTTAGTCACAAAACCAGTTTGATTATCATCTATTAAATGCGGTAAAAATTACTTTAATCTGAGTATATATTCATGAACGTTTTGTAATTCACATTCAATTGAGAAATGGATCTGTAAGAAGAGCAAAATTTAGGGTCCTTATTGGGTTTTAAAATGGGTGAAATAAAAGTGTATTTCCATGAAGGGGGTATTATAGTATTGGATTGAGCCAGATTATATACTTTATGTAACAAGGAGATAGCTATTTTAGGTATGATTTTATATATTTCAGGTATAATTCCATCATTACCCGGGGCTTTATTTTGTTTAAGTTTATTAATTTGAGTTTGTATATCTGCTAAAGTAATTTGTTTATCTATGCTTTCCTCCTGTTGCTTGCTGAGTTTATTATAAAGATTCTTATTAATAAATTCTTTTATTTTATCTTTAGATTCTATATTCTGTGTGGATTGATTAATAATGTAAAAGTGGTTTCTGAACTCCTCTATGATATCATGTATGCTATATACATTTTTTTTTCTAGGGAAATAGATTTCTTTAATATGATTATGTTTATTTATTCTTTTAGTTTTATTCTTAAAATTGGTCAAGTATTTTGAATTTAGGGAGTAAGCAAGGAATTTATATTTTTCTAAAGAGATCATAGTCTTATGATGTAATATAGCTTTGTATTCCTCAGTTAGTCTATCTTATCTCTTATGTTTTTAATAGTAAGCTTATCTTTATTGTTAAGGTATATCATGTCAAGTTTATCTTGTATTGTTTTTAGATCTTTATCCCAGGATTCCCTCTTATTATAATACCATTTATTTATTTGACCATATAAGTAGGATTTCATAGCATCCCATATATAGACATTGGAGATGTCAGGAGTTGAGTTTGTGTTTATAAAGTTATGTATTTCTTCTTTTAGGAAGGTTTGAAAATCTTTTAGTTGTGTAATATAAGCTGGGATTCTTTTTATTTGCATATTATGTTTACTATTGATATTAAATTCAACTGTAATAGTTTTGTGAACTGATATCAGACAAGATATGATTTTACTATTTGTTAGATCATTAGTTCTTTGCGTGGAAAAATTATTCTATCAATCCTAGAATAGGTTTTATATCTGTTGGAATAAAAAGTATATTGTAGTGACCTCTGAACAGAATAATCATGTTCATTTTTTAGATTGTATAATTCCATGAATTTTATTAGTTGTTTGGCTTGTGGAATTATCTTTCTTTTTCCTAGAATACTGGAGTCTTTTTCATTTAGAATACAATTAAAATTACCAGCCATAATAATGTGTCCTTCAGACTGAGATATTATTTGATTTATATGTTGTTTGACAGTGGAGGTTCCAATTCCAGGGATCCAGTAGTTATTTACTAGTGTATATACTTTTTTATTTCCACAATAACAAGACAATGCATCACTTTATTATCTTGAAATGATTTAATTATTCTAGGTCTGGGGAGAGATTTATTCCAAAGAATAGCCACACCTCTCTTCTTTTTTGAGTGTTTTCAGCTTATTAGGACTGTGTATTTGTTAGTGTTCATATACTTAATAATGTCCTTCAATAAATGTGTTTCCTGCATGAAAATCATATTTGGTTTGTGTATGTCAGGATATTTGTAGAGACTACCTCTTTTAATAGGGTTGTTCAAACCATTTATGTTAATGGATAAACCTTTTAGAGTGACCATGGTATGTTAATCTGATGTAGTAACATAGATTGCATGCCATCATTCTCATATAGTTTATAAATCCCTTTTCTAAAGAAAAATTATTTAATCTGAAGACAATGACCCAAACTTTACAGTGAATGTTGGAGGTCTTACTGTTAATACAATTAATGTTTTTATGTGGATGTATTGAAATGGATGTCAAGTGAAACATGTTACAAAAGAAAATATTTACAGTGACTTATCACTAGCTCCCCGCCTGGAGTGCTAAACTCTTTGTCCCAGTGACAACTGTCACTTGGATAAAACCAACAAACTATAGCAGCAAAGCACAGTGACCACATGTTATTTATGCAATGCAATTAATATTAAATAATATAATAAAAGTTGTTTCTTTTTTTATTAAAGCATATATAAATTATTATAACTCATCAGTCATATTCACTGAATTTTAAGGAATAAGTAAATTGTATGTCAGAAACATAACTAAATAAGGAGAAAAAAAAGCCTAAAGAGTAAGGCCAAGAAACATTTAGTTTAACATTTTATAACCTGTTATTCCCTTAGGAATAATATAAAACAGTTTTGTTAAACATTAAGTTATGACCAGAAAACGTAATGAAAACCACAATATAAAAACAGTGTCTAATCATTATAATCCATTTTGTTAAACTATATCAAACTAACTTAAGATAACCCAAACAAAAACCGCAAACAAACAGACTAAGGAAGTGTAGCTGGCTGCAATGTATTCCAAGCAACAAAACCAATAAGAAGAATGATTTAATGATACAAAAATTGCATGAAGCACATAAACAGCTTTTCGTATTCCACACTGAATAGTTTTTCAAATGCACATTCAACTAAGTGTCAAGCCATTTAAAATGCAAACATAACAGGAAGTGACATCAAAGTCTAAATCATCCCATTCAAACTCATTCATACAACCTAATAACTAACGGCAAGACCATGCAACTGAACCCAGCTATGAAAAAACAGAGGGGTTTAAAAGGTTAGAATATGAGAATGTAGTTAATATAGGAAGAAGTGAGGGTTTTTTGGAAAATTAGAAGATACAATGTAGAACAGATAGTCACATAGCTCAATAACAGTACCTATGAATGAGTATAGTGCAAAGCACTATGGGAGGGGGAGAGGTAGTTAGGAATGGTGGTAAAAGATAAAATGGAAGTTAGGAATTAGGTAATAAGAAACACTAGTGTCTGTATGACAGCAGTAAGGTTATTTGGGAGGATTAGGGAATAGGAGTTAAAAGTGAAATGTGTATATAGGAAGTATAATAGTAGAATAAGAGAGGTGGTATGGAAATGGGGCAGGGTAGTGAGCGAGGTGAAGTCGAGCCACCTTCAGGTCAAATTATGACAGAGAGTAATCAGTTTAAAACCAATACAAAGTAACTGACAGAGGATACAAAGTAGAACAGGTATTCTTTCATTTCCTGAATGCAGAAACCTGTTAGCCAGGAAGGATAACTGGCATATACAGTGCACTCTATTGGTCAAAAGAAGGAGGACAGTGGCCAACTTAGTAAGTGGCCCTTAGAATGCAAGGGCTATTCTTTTGGAGGGGGTGATGTTAAAACCAATTTCTAGCACAGGATGGTGTATGGCTAGCAAGTTAATTCACAGCAAGGTTCTTCAAGTTCAAACTGCTTACATTGTACAAAGACAAAATTCTCAGTGAAAATGTTTGGGAGTTGGTCCTTATGGCAGAGCTCCTGCAGTACCTGGAGTCAGATGTAGTGACCACAGGCTATTGTACAAGGACAAATTTCTCAGTGAAAATGTTTGGGATTTGGCCCTAATGTCAGAGCTCCTGCAGTACTGGGGTCAGATGTAGTGACCACAAGCTCTGCACTGTGAAGGAAGATGGTGAATGAGTCACCGACTTTAAATAAATTGTAAAGACAGTAAAGGTACTATCACATCCTAGGTAACTGAACAAAAATTCCAGGCCTAACCCTGAACTTCAGAACACATACTGATAGGACTACTGCAGAAAATTCTGTCAATTAAATTTGTTCTATAGAGTATCACAGCTGTTATTCCTTTCTGCTAGGTAAGCTATAGCAAAAACTAGAATATGGTCTAGCATTATTGTGTCTACACACTTAGCTTACAACACTCAAAAAATTCAAATAGGTGAAAAAAATTCTATAGATTTGCCTTATTAGCAGATTGACAAAAGCACCACTGTGACATCCTAATGGGATTCAGATGGCTAACAGCCCCTTCAAGGGCTTCCCTACTACTTGGTGCTATTATTTAAAATCACTGTCCTCCTCTGAAACTTACTGTTCCCTTTAGAGACCAGAGCTACCCTCTGAGAAACAGTCAGGATAATAACCTAATACTTACTAGAACCCCTCTTCAAAATAGTGTTTGGGGAAACAGCCCTATCTAGTTAAGACATGCTACTTGGAATAACTTTCCCTTAGAAATCACAGCTCATCAAGAAATAAAACAGTTTAAAAATTAGCCTAAAAGAACATCTACAGAAGCATGCATAGTTTGTCAACTTCCACGACAGAGCTTAAAGCAAAGTCTCCAGCTAAAATTTGCAAAACAATACATCAAGTCTCCAAAAAGCATGTGGGAAAATATGTTATGGTCGGATGAGACCAAGGTTGAAATTTTTGGCCACAATTCCAAAAGATGTTTGGGGCAAAAATAACACTTTGCATCACCAAAGAACACCATCCCTACGGTGAAGCATGGTGGTGGCACTATCATGCTTTGGGATTGATTTTCTTCAGCTGGAACTGGGGCTTTAATCAAGGTGGAGGGAATTAAGAACAGCTGAAAATACCAGTCACTTTTGGCCCAAAACCTTCAGGCATCTGCTAGAAAGCTGAAAATGAAGAGAAATTTCACCTTTCAATATGACAATGACCCTAAGCATACATCCAAATCAACAAAAGAATGGCTTCGCCAGTAGAAAATTAAAGTTTTGGAATGGCCCAGCCAGAGCCCAGACATAAATCTGTGGGGTGACCTGAATAGGGCTTGCACAAGACATGCCTTCACAATTTGACAGATATGGAGTGCATTTGCAGGAAGAGTGGGCAAATATTGCCAAGTCAAGATGTTTCATGCTGATAGACTCCTACCCAATAAGATTGAATGTTATAATTAAATCAAAAGGTGATTTAACACAGTATTAGTTTAAGGGTGTGCACAAACAACAAAGTATTAGTTTAACGGAGTGCACACTTATGCAACCAGCGTATTGTACGTTTTTTATTTTTTTAATTTTTTTCCTAACCGATTTGTTTGTTTTTCAATTAAATTGTACAGGTTATAGGTGACATTAAAGGTGAGAAAAGTTTTGAAATGATTTATTGTGGTCTAATTTTTTTATATCACAAAAACCTGGCATTTTAACAGGGGTGTGTAAACTGTTTATATCTAATGTGTGTATATATACATATACATATATATATATATATATATATATATATATATATATACATATATCATATATATTATATATATATATATATATATATATATATATATATACATACACACACACCTATATGTGTATATATATATATATATATATATATATATATATATATATATATATATATATACATATACACACACACACCTATACATATATATGCGCGCACACACACACACACACACACACACACACACAGTCACTTCAAATTAAATGCACTGTCCATAAAGAAATAATTCAAAAGCATAAAAATTGCACAATAAAATCCCCAATATAGTATTAATTATGGTAGAAGTATATACAAATAGGTTTTGTTGGTTGTTATTGACAGTACATTTTTTGAGATAAGGTTTTTTATTTGGAATCAAGGCTTTGGGCAAATATCTGCTATCTTTCGGTTGGTCAGTTTAGGATACTCCATGAATATTTGCCACTGGTGAGAGTCATACTAGTTGGAAGGGATGAGTATACCAAGCCTATTATCAGGTTTAAAGTCTGGTAATTTGACATTTAAAGAGTCGCCAGTCTTATTCCTTATCTAAGCATATTGTTGAAATGGCAAACAGTTAACTTGTCATAGTTTGTTAAACAGTGAAAGAACTCTAGGACCAGGTATTTTTTTGTCTTTGAGAGGAGGTAGATGATTTTGTTCTGAAGTATGAGATGAAGTAATTGAGTTTTAGCCTTGACTCACAGTTATGTAAGCTGGTCTGCAGCTTGTTGAATTTATTTCATATGGTGCATGGTTTAATGAAGGCAGCTTTTATGTTTTTGTGTTTTTCATTGGCTGTGTAATTGGACTGGGATGTATTTCAAGGTTGCCAGCCAGCATACAATCATCCTTGCACAAATGTCTAATTTTGTTAGTGATGTGGGTTACCCATGGGAATCTAGACCACCTTATTATGTCCTTGCAAATGTGAAAACAATGAGGTGGGCCACCTTGTGTAATGTACTCTTGATGCCTCCCATGACAGTGAAGGTGTAGTAGGGCAGTCCACCTCTTCAATGATGCTGACCCGATAGGCGGATAAATAAACTCTGGACTGCAAAAGGTAGAAAAGAATACAAGAAATGAAATAATGGTTTCTGATGAACAAAAAGGAAAATATCCCTGCTGCTTTTAATAGTGCGGGTGGTACTAGAGGAGGAAGTCATGTTACAAGCACAGGTGTATAAAGATAGAACAATCCTAGAGGGTTGGATATTGGGTAGGCAGGACTTGGCTGATCCCGGTCTGTTTTAAATAATGTGCCAGTTGATTGTAGGTGCATCTCATACCAGAGAAGACTCACACTTATTAACGTAGTATTTATTTTATTTTATTTATTTTACATTTATTTTACATTTGTTTACCGGGCTCGTCCAACTGGATACATTTCCATTTTCAGCAGAGGCCCGGGGAGAAAAGCTCCACGTTGAAGTTAATACAAACAAAGTCTTTTACATAAAGAAAGTAATTAGTTAGTAAAATACATCAGAAATAAGGTTTATTCTAAATTCTAGTAATTAAAAAATATTAATAAGTAAGCACATTAACTCAAATTTCTTTACAGTACAAGATTGGAGAGATTATAATTTAGTAAAAACATTCAAGAAGAGTTTAATTAAAAGGTAAGTGTAAACCATAGAGAGAAGTATATACATTCATAACAGAGGCTAAATACCAAGGGAGAGGTAGAGAAAAAACTACTCAAGGGCAAAGAGTAGAAACAGGAGAGAGAAGGAGATTTAGAGAAAAGTAGTTAGTAGAATCATGAGATTAGTCAGGATTGATGCATGGGCATAGCCAGAGTGTTTTTAGATGTTGTTTGAGCTTTTGTTTAAAGAGGAAGGGTGATGAGATAGAAGTTAGAGTGTCTGGTAGACGATTCCAGTATTTACCTATAGTGTTGGTGAAAAGTGAATCACCTGCTATGTTATTGGACTTACTTATCTTGACCAGAAGTTTGTTAGAGGAGCGTAAAGAATTTAGGTTAGAATAAGGAGAAATAAGGTCAGACAGTATAGGAGTATTTTTAGGTTGGTAAAAAATTCTGTGAACAAAAGTAAGTTGGGAGAGTAGTAGTGTATTTTCTAGTTCAAGCCAGTGTAGTTGTTGTAGATTGTGACAGTGGTGAGTTCGAAATGGGTTTCCGGTGGCAAATCTAGCAATGCTATAGTATGCATTTGGTAGTTTAGTAAGGTTATTTTTCTTTAGGTTTGTGTATATGGATGAGGCATAAAGAAGAGAAGAAATAAGATGAGAGTGTGCAAGTGTGATTTTTGCTTGTGGAGTTAAGAAGGTTTTAATTCTATATAAGGAGCCAAGCTTTCTATTAACAGTTTTAATAGTGTTATTAATATGATTATCAAAAGTGAGGTTATTGTCAATTAAAATACCCAATAGCTTAGTGGTAGAGTCAGGGGCTATATGTGTGCCATTGTTGGATGTAATTGTGAAGTCTAAGAGGGGAGACTTAATATTAGGCCTGAAGAGTAGGAGTTTGGTTTTGTTAGCATTCAAAAGGAGGCAGCGTTTCAAGAACCATGCCTCAACTGTGCTAAATACATTCTGTGTGAGGGTTAGTAGTTCAAGGGAGGAGTTTGCAGAGCATATGAGTGTGGAGTCGTCTGCATATTGAATACAAGTAGCTTGAGGTATTGCTGCATGTAAGTCATTTATGAATAAAGAGAAGAGGAGAGGTCCTAGGATGGACCCCTGTGGTACTCCAAGAGAGACTGGCAGAAGGGATGAAAGAGTATTATCCCAGAGAACTGCCTGTTGCCTGTTATTAAGGTAGGAAGTGAACCATTGAATAGCTTTGGTATCTAGAGAGAGGGATTCAAGGGTTTCTATGAGCATATTATGGTTTACCATGTCAAAGGCTTTTGACAGGTCTATAAAGAGTGCAGATGACAGAATATTGTTATTGCGGTTTCTGTTTATACATTCAGTAAAAGATAGGAGAGCTGTTGTGGTACTATGAAATGGCCTAAAGCCATGTTGACAGTTGGCTAGTAGGTTATATTGAGTAAGGTGGTGCATTAGCTGATGATGAATACATTTCTCCATGATTTTTGCTAAGGGAGATAAGAGTGCAATAGGTCTATAGTTAGAATAGTCATGTGAGCTACCACCTTTGTGTAAAGGAATTATGTGGGAAATTTTCCAGATAACAGGTATGGTACCCTCACTGATGGTTCTATTAATAATGAGAGATATGGGATAGGCAACTTCTTCAGCTGCTTTTTGAAGGTATTCAGATGGTAACTGATCAGCAGAAGGGGTACAAGGTTTGAGTTTTTGGATGAGTTTAAGGATGTAAGAAGTAGAGATGGGTTGTAGTTGGAATATAGGGAGATTAGTAGATGTGCCAGCATGAATATTTACTTTGTCTATAGTAAGATGACTAGCTAGTGAATTAATGGTGTCTGTGAAAAAGGAGTTAAAGGCATTGGCAGTTTGATGTGAGGTATTCTTTTCGGTCCCAGAAGGTGAAGGTGTAGTAGAATGGCCTGGGTGTAGGAGTGAATTTAGGGTTGACCAGAACCTTTTGGGGTTGTTATGATGAGTTTGGTGTAGTTTACAATAGTAGTTACAATAGTAGTAGGGAATAACCAGCACTCAACTGAACACAAGCCAGTGTGAGTGCAACTTTAAGTAGCTCTTGCCTTTTGTTTGAATTGTATTTATTTTGAAACAAGATAAATCCACAAGGCACAACTGCCCATTTTCAAGGAGTAACCTGAGATCACCATCTGTTATGTGACTTGTTTAGAATTTCACATGAGCAAAAGAAAATAAAGAAATCAAATCTAAGAACACACCTTGTACTCTTAACCACTCTGAGCTGAAACTAAGTGTCTCTACAGCCAGTGTTTAAAAACAGCCATAACATACTGACTGATCACATTTGATCTTTCTTTACCATTCACATTAATTATCTATAGATTTATTCCATGCTTTAGGAAAGAATAGTTGTGTAAAATCTTACCATAATCATAGATGTCCTTCTCTTCTCGGTATTCATAACATGAGGGAGTCCACCTCTGTCTGACTCGTACGTCAGGCCAGTATACAAAAGTCTAATGCTACTGTAAGGTACGTGTGATGCCGCACATCAGCTAGTGTATGTTTGTCATAAGGAGACGTTGGGTATAAAGCGGACGTCAGTATGTACCAACCTCAGAACTGAGTGCCGCAAAAGCACCAGCCTGATCTTAAGTGAGGAAAACATGTCACCAGGGGCCAGGCAAACATCATGGGGAAGGCAGGGGGGAAAGTAATACTGCAGCTTATAGAACAGAAGGACATATATGATTATGGTAAGATTTTACATAACTATTCTATTCCCTCCTATTCATATGCTACAGTATTCATAACATGAGGGACCATGCCAAAGCTCATACAGAGGAAGAATTGGGTTTAGGAGCCGAAGCACTTTCTACAAACCCATGCAGCATAGCTTTGGCAAACCCAGCCCTGGACCTGGAGATGACATCTAGTTTATAGTGTTTAGTGAAGGTTTGAACAGAAGACCAGGTAGCTGCCTCCAGGATAGCTCAGGTGTCCAAGCCTTTAAAGAAGGCTCTAGAGGAGGACACTGCCCTAGTAAAATGTGTCTAACAGGAGAGGAGAGATTCTTTCCATTGGCTAAATAACAGAATGAAACAGCTTTATAAATCCAAGAGGAGATAGTCTGCTTGGAAATAGCTTGATCCAGCGTCCTTGAGTGGTACGAAACAAACAGGCATTCAGACTTCTGGATAGGTTTGTTTTTGTTCTAGTAGTATCCGAGTTGCCTATGCACGTTTAAAGTGTGTAGAATCATCTCACTGGAGGATTGAAGAGAAGGGAAAAAGGTTAGATGGTTGCTAGACTGAGACATAACTCATTAGCCATCTTGGGCATAAAGGAGAGGTTAGTGCATAAAGAGACCGTATCCTTGTGGAAGACTGTGAAGGGGAAGGTAGACATCAGAGCTTGTAACTCAGATACCCTTCTGGCAGAAGTGATTGCCATGAGAAGAACAGTTTTCCGGGTGCAATGTTGTAAGGAAGAGGAACTTGCTAGCTCATATGGGGCTAGGGTAAGTTTTTCCAAACTAAAATTGAGATCCCAAGGAGGAAGAACTGGTTTTGGTGGTCTGATGTGAAGGACACCTTTTAAGAAGAGTTTAACTTCCAACGTGGAAGCTAAAGGTGGAGACATAGGCAAACATGCAGAAATGGCAGAAATATGGGCTTTAACTGAAGAGTAAGACAGCCCACTCTTCATCAATTCACACAGATAGGTCAAGACCACTGGGACATCCACTAACAGTGGTTGTGAGTCCTTTTTGAGACACCGGGTGGAAAATCTCTTCCATTTGGAAATGTAGGATTTCCTAGTTGTGGGTTTTCTGGCCTCCTGCAGAAGTTGAAGCACATCCTCAGAAAAAAGGTGTCTAAAGGAAATCAAAACCCTATCCCCTACAGAGTCAGGTTTAGAGCTGACATCTGTGGATGTACTAAAGTTTCCTTGTCCTGTGTGAGTAGGTCCATCCTGTGGGGTAACTTGTGGTGATTGCCCTTGGTTAAATGCATGAAGAGGGGGAACCAATGCTGTCTTGACCAGAAGTGGGTCACCAGCAAGATTTTTGGTTGCTTCTGCTGGATTTTCAGCAGGACCTTTTGGAGAAGTGGGAAGTGGGGGAATGTATACAAAACATCCCATTCCAAGAGAAAGATAATGGATCCACCTTCCATGTCAAGGGATGTGGGATCCTGGCACAAAATTTGGGTCAAAAGTCTGTTCATGGGGAAGGCAAAGAGATCTATCTGAAGTATACCCATCAATGGACCAGGTCCAAAAACACATCCCTGTGTAACATCTATTCATGGGACGGAGTCATGTGCCTGCTGAGTGTGTCCGCCCCAGCATTCTGAGTTGAAGGAACGTAAATAGCCTGAAGAGAGACTTGACTCTGCAAAGCTAGCTTCTAGGCCTGTAAAGCCAGTCTGCACAGGAGGTAAGACTTTGTCACCACATGTTTGTTGACATACCAGAGGACCATGGTGTTATCTGTGAGTCACCTTAGGACCCCTGGGGAAAGCATAGGCTTGAAGATTTGGAGGGTGAAAATCAAGGCCTTCATTTCCTTTATGTTGATGTGTTCCTTTGTTTGGACTGGATACCAGACATCTCTGACCTTCCAGAATTCCAGTGCGCATCCCATCCTAAATCTGAAGCTTCCATGTACAGCTCCTGAGTAGGGAGAGGTGGTTGTAAGGGTAGACCTGAAGTTTCCACCAGTCTAACTCCCTTTTCAAGCAGGGAAGGAATGGGATAACAAAATCCATAGGATGGGAGTGTTGCATCCAAAATGTCCTCAAGAACCCTTGGAATTTTCTCACGTGTAACTTGGCTAAGGGCAGCATGGAAGGAGTCACAGAAAGTCCCTGGCAGTCAGAGATTGAAGGGGCAAGAGGTCCTGGAAATAGGAAGTAAGGGACAGGACCTTTTTTTGGAGGTTAGGAGTCTAGCATCCTGTCTGTTTGAATCCTGCAGCCAAGAAAAAGGTGGTCTTTGGAAGGAGTCAGAGTAGACTTCTGATAGTTTATCATGAAACCTACACTCTCCAGGAGAGACACCATGAAGGAGAGATTCTCCTGAAGGATGTCTGGGGATGAGGCCTGCAGGGGAATGTCTAGGTAAGGAAAAATCTGTAGACCCAATAGTCTGCAGTAGGCTATGACAGGAGCCAAGCATTTTGTGAAGACCCTCTGTGCCATAGGCAGACCAAAGGGCAAAGCACAGAACTGAAAATGTGAAGAAGTAACAAAAAACTGAAGAAATTTCCTGAACCGGAGGTGAATGGGGATATGAAGGTAGGCATCTTTGATATCTAATGACACCATAAAGGCCTGGGGAAGTATGAGTGAGAGAAGGGTGGGTTAGTATATGGAAGGTGGGAACTTTCAGAAAGGTATTTAGATGAGAAAGGTCTAGAATGGGCCTCCAGGGGCCATCCTTCCTGGGAACCAGGAACATCCTGGAGTAAAACCCTTTTCCCACTTGAGAGAGCAGGATTTCCCAAATAATGCCTTGAGAGAGAAGGCTGGATATGACCTGGGAAAATAATTCCAGTTGTTCTTTTGGGGGTTGCGGAATGCCCCTGAAGGAGTGAAGAGTTTTCCACACCATAGGGTTGGGAGGGTGGCCTAATGGTTAAGGTGTTTGTCTTACAAACACTAAGTTCAGGGTTTGAGTCTCACAAGGGATAATTGGCTAAGCTTAAAATGGCTCACAAGGGCAGTTAGCTTAGTACTAATCTATGAACCTATGAAATATCCTTGTTGGATGATGGAAAGAACCCAAGCATCCTGGGTTATCTGATCCCGAGCAGGGATAGAAAGAAAGAGGCAAAGAGACAGAGGAGCTGATGGGCCTGGAGGGGGGTAGTCACAGACTACTAGGCTTAGCCTGAAAGAGCTGTTCTGAATGGGAGTAGAACAAGCAGACTTTGAAGGGATTTGTTTCCTGGAATCCCTCTAACCTTTGGCAGATAGTGACCTAGCCAGCTTTCTGACAAAAAAGGTTTTAGTGGGGTAGTTCCTCTGAAACCTGGGAACAAGGGAAACAAAGATATGTTTTAGATCTTGCAGCTCCTTGGCCTTTACTTGTAAAGATTTAAAAATTTCTGCAGCTGAGTTTCCAAGCAAGGCTTTGTTGTCCAGAGGGGCATCCATGATCTTAGCTTTTATATCATCAGGCAAAGGTTGAAGCCTGAGCCATGAATATCTCCTCAGGATAGACCCAGATGCAGCTGCCCTAGCTGAGGCCTCCATGGCATCATAACTGCACTTAATGGAGTGCCTTGAAACCTGGGCAGGAGAATTTAGAATGGAAGACAGCTTAGCCTTGGTGGAAGAATCAGGCTGCTCAGAAAGAAGCTTTCCTGCATCTAAGAGTGACAGAGAATATTTGGCCATATGTGTTTGATAAATAATTTCCCTGAAGGCCAAAGTAGCAGAGGTATATACCTTTTTCCCTAATCTCTCCATGACTTTGCTCTTTTTATCTGAGTGAAGCAAGGAGGTAGAATGCAGTAATTTGGATGCCTTGTCTGCAGAGACTGATATGGTGGCTGGGTCTGCAGAGGGGGTTTTGAAGAGGAATTTGGAGTCCTCAGGCAACTTATATAATCTGTTTGGATGCTTGGGGGCTGGAAGCTGGGAGTCAGGACAATTAGAAGCAAGTTTTGAGGTTGGTACATGCTGACAACCACTTTATATCCAACATTTCTTTATAACAGACATATGCTAGCTGATGTGCGCCATTGCACGTAATTTACAGTAGCATTAGACGTTGTATACTGGCCAGACATACAAGTCAGCCAGAGGCAGACTCCCTCATATTATGAATACTGCAGCATATGAATAGAAAGACATTACAAGATTTACCATATGAAAAGTCAAGTCTCTCACAGATTCTTTATTCCAAGAGGGAAATTTTATATTTTTGGCAACAATTCTAACTAAAACATCTTAAAATATTTTGTGGCTTTGCATGGGCAGCTAATTTTGCCAAGGCATGCAGTCCACAATTAAAGCAGATAAGCTAAGGGAGAATGTGAAAATGGAAAACAACTTTTAATGGAGACAAAGAATAAATAAACTAGAGAAGAAGTGGAGTCAATTTACTGTCAAAATATAGCATTTCATTCTACACAGGGTTTTGCTACTGCATCTCAGCATAGGTCTTGGAATACATTAAGCATATTTCTTAATGTTATTTGACTTCCTTTGCACCAAGGAATATGTCTTGGCTGTATGAGTTGTGCTGTCAGACTACTAGTATTAGTGAAATAAACCCATTGTACATGACAGTCAGAAGGTGGTATTCAGTGCATGTATATAAAAGGGCTCTGAAAAAATGAGAAGAATTAGGACATTATTAGCAGAAATATAATTTAAAAGAATAGGAAAGGTAGTTTTAAATGAAACATGTAAAGTACAGTAGGCTTATTGGTTTTGTGGATAAATATTTAACAGTAGCAAGTGAAACTGAAAACAAGTTTTTAAGTTATAAGATATGCTGCAGCATGCTTGGCATTCTCCTGCTTAAAAGGACTTGTGTGAGTTGGAATGAATCACATTTTGGGCAGGAAATGATTTACAGAGAATGTTATCTCCTAGTCACTTTCCTGCTAAATTAAAGAATAATAAAACCCTTAGGCAGTGAAGTATCTGGCTACAAAAATGCAAAATGTTAACCTTGGTATTCAGTCAATTAAACATCATATAGAAGCATCAAAATAAATATTTTCTTAAGTTGCAGTTCATTCTTTGTGGTATGCATGTACTGGTGCAACCCTGGTGAAACGTGTTTTAAGGGAACCATAGGGAAAATGAAGGCCAGAATACTGAAACACATAAGAACCAGTAAAAACTGTCAGATTAACCCAATTGTTAGGCGCTTCAAGAAAGTACATGACATCAGCCAATGAGATCTTAAACAAGCTGCAATAAGACATCTCAGCAATTCCGACTAGTAAAAATGGCATGCATTGAAGCAAGGTATTATATGATAAATTATATTAGCTTTATTTACTTGCTTAAACATTTTTCATTTATAGAGCATATCTGATGTGGCGGTGTATATTGTGTTTAACTATTTATCACCTAACGTTTGCAGGAGCACCATAAGCTTTGTCCTTAATATATAAACAATATATACTGTATTCTTGAAGGTGAAACTATGTAATTAAAACTGTGTTGTTGAACACAAATCAGTTGGCAAGATAGCTTTGACTGTTTATGGATTTTGGACATTTTTGATTGCAATTTACTGTGACATCAAGTAGGTAAACAGATTGTTACATTTGTGTTCACACTGTTCTCCCAGAATTTGGTCTTCCCCTAGCAAATCCAAAATTCTATTTTACTAGATTGTTGGACTTGAGATAAATTAGGGTCAAGCCTGGTAGCACTGACTGAGCTAATGAACCAGGTTAATCTAGTGAATCCAGAGCTGAAGAAAAAGTGTAGAAAAATGCAACCAGAAAATGGCATAGTGGGAGAACAGAATATTTAGTACATATACTCTTCCTATAATACACCCGAGACAACTTGTCATGTATGAGGTTACTCAAAAATCACTAGCATTCTGCTTTGACAAAGTAACGACTACAAGTAACAAAGACATAACAGTACAAATCAGTAAATGTACAAGGCGGGGGTACCAAACAGGCAAAGAAGTCTGAAGTCTTTTTATTAATCATGGATACATCACTTAAGACTATGGCTAGTTTAAATGCCATAACAGAGTTTGTTAATGCAGAAACACATATATACTACTGGCTATGTTGGGTGACAGAAAGTTATAAACAGCCAACTGCATGGCCTGGAGAGATGCACCCCTGACATGAATTTGAGTAGTGGTCCAACTACTGAAGCAGCCACAAAGGGATGAAAAGGATTCACAAGATGTTGCTTGCTAACATCTCCCTCAGGGGAGGAAAGGAATCTGCCTCTGGGCCACACATCTTGTCAGTGCATACTGGTAGACATCAGATAATGGATAGGAAGTGACTGTTTATGAAGACTGCATGAATTCCCAAGGGGTTACATTCCTTGTATGGATAAGTAACATACCCATTTGGTACCCATTGCATGCCAATCCCATGGACACTTGCCAAGGCATGCTTAGGAAGAGTTAATGTTTGCAGTATAAATCACTTCAACAGGCAAGATGATACTGCACTGTGAGGACCTAATCTCGTCTCTACCTCTTGGCACAATAGAACCTGCTGTACACTGGGCTATGTAGAGGAGGGCTGGTGGTCCAAGAATTCCAGAGATCAAGGAGGAATACCAGATACACAGCAGATGGCTGTGTGTTACAGGAGAAGCAAACAAAAAAGCCAAACAGATAAAAACAGAATCTTCATTTCAAAAGAAATTCTACATGTTATGTCATCTGGAATTTTGTAAATAATAATATGTCATTTGTGAATATCAACATGATTCATGTGCTTGTCTTGCAAATGTATTAGAACTGTATGTTATGTGTATATTAAATGACTGGTACAGAAGTGTGTATTGAACAGGGTTTGTACAGTACTGAGCTTCAAGGGTGTGTCCAGAGTGTACCCTGCTGGCTTAAAACATAAATGTATATAAACTATATACACCTGCAAATGTATATGCTTTAACAGTAGAAACTAGAACATACAGAGTTAACTTGCAAAACTTCAAGAAAATAGTTGAAATTAAATTGTTTTATGATTATGCTATAAAAGTTCTCTTTCAGTTTAAGTCAACAGGAGACAGGATGTCTACATTAGGGGGCTCTCTCTGTTGTTTTGCAAGTGTTTTATTGTTTTATGTCCTCTAGCATTTGCAAACATCTGAAGGCTATGTACTTTCACAGAGAGATGTTAAATGTTGGACACTGGGGTATTTAGCTTGGGAACTGAACGGCAGGTGACAAAAAGTGATGTCATCCAAGCTAACGCAGCAGTAATACTGGATATTAATTCAAAAACTCTCTCAAAGAGAGAGACTGTGCATTTTGTGCCTTTTCTTTGACCTAGAAACATCCACTCATCACCACCTTCTGCAAATGCCTTGCTGTAAGTAAGTTTCTAAGGCATAGTAGCGCTTTTAGATTCAGAAAGGAATATAGTAAAGTATAGCTTAGATGTTTTCTTTATTTATTTATTTGAGACTGTCCTACAACATCGTTTTAAATATTTCCTGTGATTTTGAACTCTGATGTAACTGATTACTAAATATTGTCTTGTTCTTTTATTATTTATTATTAAATATATTTAAACATTTTAGTTGTGGCTGGTCTGTGTAGAGATACTTAAGCTTTTAGAGTACTTGCATATCTGGTGACACTGTACAGGCCACTCCTAAATAGCCTTGCTCTTGGTCAGACTACCATTTGGATTATTGGTAAGATTATACAGTAGGACTGGACACCCTTTGTTAAGGGCCTTACAGTAATAAAGAGTTGGCTGGTGGCAGTTGGAACTACCTTGCAGTCTGGGCAGAAGGGGGCATAGCTAGTAAACCTGTGCCAGCCTTTCCCAGGTGTGTGTGTGTATAAATCAGATCTCAAGTGTGTGTGTGTCAGCTACTTGGGCAGGGACACAAAGCACTGGTTGGACAGAGAGGGTGCTACAGGTTTTGGCTTGGCCACTCAGCTGAGATATCAATCCTATACCTATGCCAGTGGGGAGTCTTATTGGGGATCTGGGGAAAGAGGGAGAAAACAGACCCAGAATGACTATGATCTCAGTGTGCTCTTAAGGGAAATTGCCCTTTACTGTGTGTGTACTTATCATCCTGCAAGTGTGTACATTCCCACTGTTGCCAGTAGTGAGGATTGAGGTTCCCTGATTACTGGGCCAGTGCAGGGGCATCATATATTAATTGCTTGGCAGTGGTGGGATAGCCACATCACATATTAATTGGCTTGTAGTGGTGTGGACATTGAAGTCCTGTAGTCTGGAAACAGTGGTCACTGAAGGTGACACAGTGAAATTCAGAGTTTCATATCACAATTGTTTTATTTATTTATTTATTTATTTTTTGTTAGTTTAGTCAGGGACAGCAGGCAAGCAGGTCAGCAGAGGACTATGGCAGGCTGACAAGGAGCCACTTGGCTGAAATGTGCCAGGCTAAAGGACTGGTACATGCCAACATGACTAAGGCAGAAATTACTGTAGCCTTGGGCACAGCTGCATCACAGACAAGCAATCAGGAGGACAACACAACTGGCCTTTCAGATGTACCACTCTCAGAAATGGACAGTTCAGCCTTTCCACAGAGGACTTAAAAATCTATCTTGAGTTAAAGTGACTTGAACTGGAGGCCAAGCATTTGGAAATAGAAGCTGCAGAGAAACTACAATGTCTAGAAGCTTAGGAGAATGAGAGGCAGAGGCAACATGTAAAGGAGATGCTGACTCTTCGACAGGGTCTTTGAGGTAATGAGGAAGAGAGTAACCAAACCCCAGAAGCAACAAAGGTCAGTGAATTTCTTCCACAATTTACAGAGGGGGATAATTTTGATAGTTTCATTCATATGTTTGAAAGGGTATGCAAACAGTATAATGCTGACCAAGGGCTCTGGGTATGGTTCCTGACCCACTTACACCATGGTAAAGCTGTACCTGCTATTTCTAAATTGTCTGATACTGATTGCTTAAATTATAATACTCTGAAGAATTGTGTTTTAGAACATTTTAAGTTAACACCTGAAGCTTATAGGAAAAAGCACAGATGTACGGCAGATAAAAGTGTGTGTGAATATATTGCTGAACTAAGCACTTATTTTCATAGGTGGGTGAGTGGATGTCAGGTCACCACCTTTGAAGGGCTGGCAGACCTTTTGGTGAGGAAACAAGCCCTTAGCACTTTTCCTGAGGACATATGAATCTTGTTAGCTGATAGGCAATGCAATATTGCAGATGACGTTGTGGAAGAAGGGAGACCTATACCTAGCAAGCAGGGCATCACTGCATAGGAAAAGGACACCCAGTGCTGCTCATGGGTCTAAGGAAACCCATGGTGGGCAGCCCAGACTGCCCCAACAGAGTCTGCCAGTAGCAGAGGAAGCCACTAGTCCAGGTACAATTCCAGGACCAAGGGTTACATGTTTTAAATGCAACCAGTGGGGCCATGTAGCATATAGATGTCCACGGGAGGCAAGGTGGGGAACAAAAGTTGGGAGAGCCAGTAAGTGGGAATGACAAAATGCCAGCAGTAAGCTGTCTCGAGACAACAAGGGTAACAAACTACCACAAGAGATTACATCCTATCTTAGTGGATGGGAAAGAGGCCACTGCTAAGAGAGAGATAGCCTCTGACCTAACCATTGTGAAACCTGCAATGCTTAAAGAGGAGCACTACTTTCTTGGTCAGTGTACTCCAGTCAGAGATTTAGGAGGGACCCCATTCCAAATACCTTTGGCTAGGGTTCACCTTGACTGGGAGGGTGGAAAAGGAAGCAAGCAAGTAGGTGTGTTTGAGGATAACCCTAGTGATGTCCTGATAGGGAATGATTTTGATAATGCAGTACCTTGCGTGCATGCAGATACATGTAGTCAGGCTTGGAGACAAACACGTGGGTCTCATAGCCTGGGGGAGACCCAGATAGACTGCACTCTTGCAGCCAAGACTGGTGAGGCGGTTACTTCAGGGAGGGAGCTACCCTGTAGCAGTGAGACTGAAGGTGAGCCACTGCTGCTTGGGGGTACTGATATTCCCTTGGACAGAGTGAAGGCAAGGGAAGAGGTGAGTAGTCGTACCCAGGCTGACAGTAAGGCACTGATGTCAGAGGATGCCAGACTTCCTGTGGAAGAGGAGATGAGAAGAGTTACCAAGAGAGAGCTAAGACAGGCTCAGCTCTCAGACCTTACATTACAAGGCCTGAGGGAGGTAGCCAGTGAGGTACCTGATTCCCAAGGGAAAGGAGAATATGCATACTGGGACAAATGGTTACTGTGCAGAGAGTGGACCCTGAGGGAGGGCTAGAGGGTGAGAGAATACAGCAGTTGGTAGTGGCTAGAGCCTACCATCTGGCGCTTCTACCCATATCCCATGATATTCCGTTTGCAGGTCATATGGGCATAAAAGGTACAAAGAGAGGTATTACGCAGAACTTTTATTGGCCTGAGATTTCCAGAGATGTAACACGGTACTGCAGGACCTGTGAGCAGTGCCAAAGGGTAGGGAAGGCAGGAGTCAAGGTGAAAGCTCCTTTGATGCCTTTGCCTGTGATTGAGGAGCCATTTCAGAGGGTAGCTACAGATATTTTGGGGCCTCTGAGTACCCCATGTTCCACAGGGAAAATGTATATTCTAGTGGTAGTAGATTATGCTACCAGATACACTGAGACGGTAGCTTTGTCCTCCATTGAAGCAGAAAAGGTGGCAAATGCTTTGTTAGAGATTTTCAGCAGGGTGGGCTTCCCAAAAGAAATACTGACTGACAGAGGTGCTGATTTCATGTCAGATCTGCTGGCTTGTCTGTGGAAGCACTGTGGGGTGAAACACCTAAAGACTGCCACCTACCATCCCCAGACTAATGGTCTTGTTGAGAGGTTACACTCTACACTCAAGATGATGCTATGAGCATTTGCAGACCAGTTTAAGAGGGAGTGGGACAAATATTTGCCCCATCTGTTGTTTGCTTACAGAGAGGTTCCCCAGGAATCCACATTTTTTCATCCTTTGAGTTGCTGTATGGGCATAGGGTGAGGGGACCTATAGATTTGATTCGTGATGAGTGGGAGGGTGAGTGTGAATCCCATAAGGAGTCTGTTGTGGCATATGTCCTAAACCTCCGGACAAGGCTCACATAACTCATGGGCTTGGCCCAGGAGAACCTAACAGAAGCCAAATAGCAGAAAAAAGTCTGGTATGACAGGAATGCTCGAGCTAGAGAGTATGCTGTAGAGCAGCAGGTAATGCTTCTCATCCCTGTCAAACACAACAAGCTGCAAGTAGCTTGGGAGGGACCCTACAGAATGGTAAGGAAAGTCATTGATGTTAACTACATGGTGAAACTGCTAGGCAGGAGGTAAGGGCATAAATTGTACCGTGTTAACATGATGAAACCTTATCATGATAGGGAGACCCTTGTGCTGAGTATTTGCAGTGGATGGCAGGAGGAGTCTGAGGGGGATCTTTGGCTACAGGGAGCCAGCCAAATCCCAAATTCCTATGGTGGAGCCTAGGGTTGCAGGCATATGATAGGACAGTGCAGCACTGTACTTTGGTCAGCAATGCCAAGGCAGCTGGAATCTCAAAACAAGGAATGGGGTAAGGTATTCCAAATAGGCCCAACCATCTCAAGCAACATTTCTCAAGGGTCACATGAAAACTAGCTTTAATTTTTTGGGGGGAAATAAATGTTACACTGCCAGCCCAGCCATCTGGAATTTCATAAATAATCATATGTCATTTGTGAATATCAACATGATTCATATGCTTTTCTTACAAATGTATCAGAACTATATGTTATGTGCATATTAAACTACTAGTATAAAAGTGTGTGCTGAACAAGGTTTGTACAGTACTGAGCTTCAAGGATGTGTCCACAGTGTACCCTGCTGGCTTAGAACATAAATGTATATAAACTATATACCTGTGCAAATGTATATGTTTTAACAATACGAACTAGAACATAGAGTTAACTTGCAACACTTCTAGAAAATAGTTGAAATTAAATTGTTTTAAGTTTGTGCTACAAAAGTTATCTTTCAATTTCAGTCAACAGGAGACAAGATGTCTACACTACTCTCTCTGTTGTTTTGTAAGTGTTTTATTGTTTTATGTCCTCTAGCATTTGCAAACATCTGAATGCTATGTATTTTCACATAAAGATGTTAAATGTTGGACACTGGGGGGTTTAGCTTGTGAACTGAAAGTCAGGTGACAAAAAGTGATGTCATCCAAGTTAACTCAGCACTAATATTGGATACTAATTTAAGAACTCTGTCAGAGAGAGAGACTGTGCATTTTGTATCTTATCTTTGACCTAGAAACATCCACTCATCACCACCTTCTGCACTTGCTTTGCTGTAAGTAAGTTTCTAGGGCATAGTAACTCTTTTAGATTCAGATAGGAATATAGTAAAGTATAGCTTACATGTTTTCTTTATTTATTTGAGACTGTCCTGCAATGTTGTTTTAAATATTTCCTGTGATTTTGAACTCTGATGTAACTGATTACTTACTGAGTATTGTCTTGTTCTTTTATTATTTATTATTAAATATATTTAAACCTTTTAATTGTGGCTGGTCTGTGTAGAGATACTTATGCTCTTAGTGTACTTGCATATCTGTCTAGTGACACTGTACAAGCCACTCCTAAACAGCCTTGCTCTTGGTCAGACTACCATTCGGATTATTAGTAACATTACACAGAAGGATTTGACACCCTTTGTTAAGGACCTTATAGTAGCTGACAAAGAGTTGGCTGGTGGCAGCTGGAACTACATTTTAGTCTGGGCATAAGGGGGCGTAGCTAGTAAACCTGTGCCAGCCTTTCCCAGGTGTGTGTGTTTGTATATAAATCAAATAACAAAGTGTGTGTGTGTGTGTGTGTGTGTGTGTGTGTGTGTGTGTGTGTGTGTGTGTGTGTGTGTGTGTGTGTGTGTGTCAGCTACTTGGGCAGGGACACGGAGCACTGGTTGGAGAGAGAGGGTGCTGGAGGTTTTCGCCTGGTCACTCAGCTGAGATCTCAACCCTATAGATGTGCCAGTGGGGAGCCTTATTTGGGATCTAGAGAAAGAGGGAGAAACAAGCCCTAGAATGACTGTGATTGATCTCAGTGTGCCCTTAAGGGAAATTGCACTTTACTGTGTGTACTTGTTATCCTCCCAGTGTGTAAGTTTCCCACTCTTGCTAGTGGTGAGGATTGAGGCTCCTTGATTACTGGGCCAGTGCAGGGGCGTCACAGTGGCAAACAGCATAAAAGGTAAATGAATACCTCATTGTACTTTAATTCCAGTGCAGTTACACTTTCCAAAGTAGTTGATTTAGCACATTTTTAGCTTGCCCTGTCAGCAGCTTGCACCAGATGTATTTAGATAGAGAGTTGTAAGGCAGTCCTATGTTAGGACAGGACTCCTTTTATGTAGTAGCCACAGGTTAGAAAAACAGTAATAGTATTGCTCACAACACTGGACTGATACATTATTGTGGAACTCTTCATGAGTCAGCTGACTTACAGAGCATCATTCATCCTCTGGTCAAGAAACTGAGGAAGCAAAGTTCCCATCTACTTTATCTCCCACACTAGCATAACCAACATCAAACAACAAACCAACTCAAATGATTTTTTTTCTGCAATTCACCACTGTCTTACAAAATCAAATGAAATTAAAAAAAAACTTTACATGTCTGATTGCATTCCTAGTTGTGCAACTTCTAGACTCATTTTTATTCATGGACCTCAGGCTTGCTCCTCATTTTTTATGATTGGAGTTCAGTTTGCAGAAACAGGTAAAGAACAATGGTAGGCTAATCTCTTGTCTGCTCTTCAAAAATCTGAGCTGAATGTTGTCAGCCTATTCCTAACAAAAGTAGTGAAATGTCTTCATGCCTTTCTCTGAAGATGATTTCATGCTGTAAATAAAGCAATTTCTTTTAACCTGTAAATTCATTATTGGGCTAGACTGAAAATGATAGGTATCACATTTATAAGGCAAACTGGATAAACAGCTTTGTTACAGATTTACAGAGGAAATATTGAAAATTACCAGTATTAGGTTCTTAAGCTCAGCTGTTTAAATACAGGGTCATAAAAATAATGACAGCACCTGCAGCAGATTTTAAGAATAACTATTCCCCTTCATTTCTGAATGTACTGTTTTACAGAAAGAGTTGTGGACCCAGGTCAAGGACTACCAGAACAGGTGAGAAGAGAGGGAATCTACTGGGTCATTCTGCAGAACATGATACAGATAGGGAAAAAAGGTAGGTATGACAAGGGAGCAGAATGTTAAGGCAGTTAAAAGGGTAGACTAGATAGAGTGATTACATCCTCCTGCTATTAAGCAGATGTAATGTAATGTCATATTAAGAGAATCTGGACTGACATAATGCAATGGATGTATACAGCATGAGTGAGATTATATGTGTGGAATTCATGTAAAACGCACCTCTCCACCCTATTTATTTCTGCTCATTAGCTCATAACCTAAAATGATGAAACAAAAATCTAAGATTCAGACCCATCAATGCATCCACACTGCTTCTGTTATCCTCTACACTACCATGCTATAAGAACTGAAAATAATGGTGCTAAAACAGTATAAAAAGCCATTTTACAAGAAAAAAGCTAAGTACAGTAATTTGAATAAAACGTTGTCCCTAAATGTCTTCCCATCATGGATCCCTTCTGATTTGATAACATACGAACCTGCGTCATGAATGAAGAATTCCAAAATGATAAGCCAGAGGGAATATGGCATCATCTATGACAAAAGCTGTAGCGGGAGCAATTTACAATGGATTGGTCATAGCAAACCCAAGTAATTTTAACCCAACAGTCTGTGCAGAATCCTATATACAATTATGGACACTATTCCACATAAGGATATAACTCACCAATTAATAGATTAAATGCCAGTCAATAGATAATTCAATCAGTAAAACAATGTTTAAGCAACAGGACACATTAAGTGAGGGTGGTGGTCACCTGTTTATCACCAAAGGGGTTGCCAGAGATGTCCTACAGGGCACTACATTGAGGGCAATGTCCAACAGGGCACTGCATTGAGGCCACTTTTTTATTTACTTTGTTTACAGGGATAGAACACTGATCAAATCTGAACATTTGCAGGCACTGCTTGGGTTACATACATGATAGCAGTAAAGTAACACTAAAGTTATAACTAAATTATACATTATAGCGACATAACATAACATAGATATATAATATGTGTGTGTGTAAAGGGAGAGAGACACACACACACACACATTTTACAAGGAGATTTAAAAAGAGAGGATCAAGACTACACAATGCATAATACAGGTGTTATATGTGAAGTAGACGTGGTGTAGCCAAACGACAAGAAATAGTATATACATGTGTGGAGGGAAATTTTAGCAGTGAACGGAGTAGAAATAATAGAATATTAGGAGATATGTTCTGAATTTGAGAATTTATGTGGACAGTGACCTAACATTTGACCAAAATGTGTCTATTGTTATAAGAAAGTCCTTATATTACAGAGCTTATAAACAAAGGGATTCTGTCTAGATCTAGAAATGAGTAATGAACAGAGACAGCTCCTAAATACTTTATCCTGTGTATGGGTCCTGTCAAATTATCTATACTATGATCCCAATTATTCTCATTATGGGGTAATATATATTTATCAACCATGGGATGGGTAAGATCAATCTATAACCAAATAGGATAGATTAATTCAAGCATAAAAATGGAAACTAGCTAGGATTAAAATAACCTGCAAGGGCAGTTAGCCTAGTACTTACCTATGAACCTATAAGCTGCAACAGAAGAGCGAACAACAGGAAAATTGGATATTAGATGTCTAGTAGGGAATAGATAGGACAGATGGGGAAATGCTGGGTATGAGATAATATGCTGGATAGTTTAGGAGATCAAGCAGCCAAGGTTTTCTGTGATGAATGAAAAAGTGCAGCGATTATAGTTAGGTGACATGGCCTGTATAACTATATTGCTCATTTAGGTACTGTTTCAACTGAGATCTAAACTGCTTGTAGTCTCATCAGTAACATCAGGTGGCAATGATTGCACACTTTGTCAGAAAGATCATGTGGTAATGACTGCCACAGTTTATCAGTAAGATCAGGTGGCAATGATTGCCACAGTTTATCAGAAAGACCATGCAGTAATGATTACCACAGTCTATTTTTTTTTTTTTTACTTTCTTGCAAGATATATTATTTGGAAGTGGGTTATGGATAACCATATATTCTAATGATAGCAAAGCAAGTAGCATAATTACTCCAATAAAAGTGACTCAAGTTCTCTGTGATGGCTTAGATAAAATGAACAAATGGTGCAATAGTAAGGAACTTACCTTTTATGTAAGTACAGATCATAAAACTTGAAAAAAAGAGTATAAATAACAATTGGTAAGAGCTAGGGAAAATAATAAACAGTGATTTAAGCTTTGACTATTACTTAGCTGATAAAGTCAGAATATCATCTTTTGTAGCCCATTTAATTCTAAAGGACATGTCTATCAACTTCACAGAAATCAATGTAGTACTTTTCACCTCATAGTCCATCTAGTTATAAATAAAATATTGCACTGTGTTTTGTTTGGAAAGCCACATCAAAAGAACTTGAAAAAAGTACAAAGATTCCTTACCAGAAAAAAATACAATGCTGGAAAATATGAACTATTTAGATAAGCTTTAGGAACTATTGCTGCATTCTATTTCTTATGGGTTACTAAGAAGCGACCTGTTCTTTTTATATAAGGCAACATCTGATCTGGTTCTGTTTGAAAGTTGATGCTTGAAACACACTGCTGGGGGAAGTGAATATTAAAAATAAATATAAATAATGGGGAAAATGTGTTAGCTATGTTACATAATGATTTCCAAGAGTGTGGAATACACATCCTGTTGCAACCACAAAAAATAAGCTATTTACATTATTAAAAATAATCTTCTTATATATTTATATATAATGTGCACTAGACAGACAATTCTGTGGTAGGGGAATATTCCCTTTCCCTGGAGATTGTGTGATCGTAGAGTTAGTATATATAATTAATAGGAGGTCTGCAAAAAGACTTGTTATGGTTTAACCTGATCTGCAGTAATCCTAGCAGCATATGTACAATGTATCGACATTAGAATGTCACTGTTTGGAGCATCAATGTTGTGCCCATTTAACTAAAAATAATACATCCACTATATATATATATATATATATATATATATATATATATATATATATATATATAATGAACAATTATTAAATATTTAGATCAGCATTAAATTTGCCAGCTTCCAGCACGGTGTTTGAGTATAACATTTTATTTGAAATGTTTCTCCCTTAAATGCCAGGGAATACGATTGCATGCGTGCCTTCATTTATAAAGGCCCAGTGAAAAAATAACCCAAGCACTTTACCTTGTGACTTTCCAGATTCATAGGTGTATACAAGGCTGATTACCACTGTCGCTTTTTTTAAGCCTAGCCATGCATCCCAAATCTCTGACAAGTTCTGGTACCCTTGGTAGTGTTAAGCAGAGTAATGGGAGATGAAACATTTACAGGTTGTCTGTGTTCATTGATAAATAGGTGCCAAACCAGGGATGAATTGCCAGTTCCCCATCCAGTTGTCCAAGTTACACTTGACTTGGGTTAGGAAGCAACTCTACTTCAAATGAAAGGGGACCGTTTAACTCCCTTGCTTTTGGTAAGGTTAACTGTCATGCTTTATAGCTATAGAATTTACACAAAAACAGTCACAGCTGACCCTCCCTCCAGTGCCCTCCCAACACTGTGTACTACATTGGCCTGTCAGCTCTTTCTTTTAGCTTAATTTCAAAAAAATCCATGGCAGTATTACCTTCCAAGCCTTCAGATAAGCTGACAAATCTTATGATTCTCTTCTTACTGAGATTCATTTTCATGTGTAATGTTTTCTTTGAATATCTTAAATTCTCAGTTTCTGTTTCTTCTGCGGATAGCAATGATGCCCGGTTTGATGCATTTGGTTTACTCTTGATAGTATCATCATTGAGAGACTCCACATATTAGGGAACCATTGCGAGGCTTTTCCTCATATCTATGGGATCTGACATGACCCCTGACAACATGGTAATCATTTTTATCTAATTTAGATCAATAACTTCTGCCATTTTAATTATACCACCATTCACGCTGCAGTCCAACAACCAAAAATACTCCTTTTATCACACTAACCCAGACATGTTAATATTTGCTTGATTTTTTTGAGGTGATTGTTTTAAATATTAAACAGACAATTTACCTTAAATAGAAATACCACCCTGCTCCCCCCAAAAATGTTAATGAAAACCTATACAAACCATGTAATAGTTCATTAACAAGATAAAAATGCTGGGTAATGCAAAACACAAATGAGCAGGTTCAAGTTAAAAAGGCTGACATTTATTTTGGAAATCAGACAACTATGAACCTATTCTTAAAGTGGTTGACTTCTGTTTTATAATTTGACTGATGGTTTGATTACATTTTAATCTAGTTCTGTTTTTCTATAATATTTTGCGTCTTCACCCTCCCCTCCCAAAAACTTCAGTATTAACTTTCAGTGGATCTCTACCTACCACTTCTGGGGTGCAGACATATAATGATGATGAAAATATGGAACTGAATAGTTATGTTTCCATGCTGTCTAACTAACTCCAAGCATCTCTGCATACCCTGGAACATGTTGAGACATATTATTATTCTGCTGGTCTTCACCAGAGATTCAATAAACAGGGTGTCTAAAGTATATCCACCGGACTTCAAGAATAAGAGAATTAGAAATGATCTTACCACCTATCCAAAATTATCCTTGGTGTTAGATATGCTGGAATAACCCATGGGTGCCGTTCTACTACACCGGTATGTTTATTTTTCATTCTATGTCTGGCAACCATTTTATCACTTTTCTTCCATGTGCTCCCTTCACAACCATCTTTATTGTCAGAGTATAATTACATTCTACATCTTATCATCTGTATCTTAGTCCTAAATTGCTTCTCTGACAGCATTAGTAAATCTGCTGAGACACATTATCTGTAATCCTGTCATCCCATCATAGGCTTTAGTTCACCAAATGGATCATACCCACATAAATGATTTTCACTTTTTTTCAGTAAATATTAGATGCCATATCCTTGACCATTCCTTTAATAACTGCGATTATTTTTCACGACTTCTACCCCTACATATCATTGATTATGCTGCAGCTTCATTACAGCTTTAGGAAGGTAATTTGTCCCTATCGGTTTATGCAATGCCAGTGGTGAGCACCTTAGAAAAGGCTGTCTCAGAATCAAGCTCAGAGGTGTTCCAGTGGTTGTGTGTTTTCATCCATCTGGGTCTCATTCAATCCAATCTTCCCACTGTTTTCCATACATCGAGTTTCTTGTGCAGGTCACTGCCATATGTTCCATCTTTAGCCTACTTATCTTGCTGACTAATATAGTCTCACAAAGGAGAACAAACACTGTCTGCACTTAGATATGTACTGCTTAACCCCCTCACCATGCAGTAAGAAACAAATCATCAGATTAATTTTGGTGATTTATCTTGAATGAAAAACTTGTTTGCATTCTATTTTGCGGCTGGTGGGTTATTAGTACTATTAATATACTATTATTATTTATTACAAAACTTGTTACTGGGTATAACTAAGCAATGGCAAACATACATTAAAACACTGTTACACAATGTATCATAATATATTTTGGTATATTTAGAATAACAAAACTTGCAACACTCACAGTGCCCCAGTTGTGCCAACCACTTCATAGAGAGCTAACTGTAAACAGCAAAACACCGCATTTCTTGCATAGTTGTAATATAGAATGAACTGTAGGGCAGTGAAATGAAAACTGATACAAAAACTATCAAACAACTTTTTTCTTGGCAATGAAACATATCTAAATTACTACTACATGTATTAAGCTGAAGACAGATCAGTAATTCCTAACATTTTAATAGATATTTTGTCGCCAGTTATTTTAGTGTTCTACTTCTTAAAATAGTGAATTGTATCAGTAACTAATGTATATATAAATAATAAGCTCCCAGAAGAAATGAATGGCATGGAAAGGTGTTTTTAAACACCTTTATTGAATTATCACTTGTGATATAGGCACATTTACATTTATATAAAAGTAATCAAACAGATTGTGTTGGTGTGGTTTGTTTTCATTTATATAAAAGTATGGTTGCTTATGTCATAAGTGATGGTTTAATAAAAATGTTTGTTGTTTAAAAAAAGGGGTCAGTGGTTGAATAATTTATGTTATATTGCTATAAATCATATAACCTATGTGAAGCATAATGTTTGTTAATTGTATCTTGTTAATACGGCATGCAAAGGTGTTATTTTATTCTTCTGTGCTGACTGGATCCACTAAATTTTCTTGAAGCTTCTGAGCTTGTATCATAAATAAATGTCAAGTATTCCCTATAAGTGACAACCTAAGTACACAAATGCCCAGTAAAGGAGTACTTCAGCTATTACACTTACAACAGAAATAAATCGGTTAAAATATTTTCGAAAAGCTATGTAAAGTAACAGTCACTCAAAGACCTATTTCATGTTTTCTCTAGGAGATTGCAAGCTCAATGAAATCATTACAGTATCACTCCTGTTGTGAAGGCAAGCAACACAATTTATGCAGTTGCTACCTTTGAAAACTATGGAATAACAACTATATATGTGTGATAATGTCTCAGGTATGTAACTGTAAGCTGTGGTAGGCCATGGGTGTGTCAGAAGTGTCAGGACTTGCAAACCCCATTGCTGTTTTTTTTTTTAGAAGGAACCTTCTTAAAGTAGAAAATACTTCCCTCCATGATTCTATAACTGATCCACAGAACTGCCAGCTTGCAAACATATAAAATGAGAGCGTACAGCTAGAGAATATAATTTTTTTTTTTGGTTTCCTGTAGCCACCTGTATACATTGTTACAAAGGTGTGTTCTGTCTTCTACAACCATACAGCAAATAACCTACAGAAATTATATCTTATTTTCTTCGTAACCATATCTAATTGTTAACTAATCCTCCATTAGCTACATATGCAGAGCAGAAGTATTTTTTCTCCAGTGGCATAATCATGCAGTCACATAGTTGTCATTTCTAGTGAGCTTCAAAACCATGCAGTCTGTAAACGTAGATGTAAATGAATGGCTTAACTGTCAAATGGTTGGCTTATATATCATTATGGTAGTTGTATGACATGTCTTTTAAATAGCATGCACTTTAAATGAGTTGGCCTCTTTACTTAACACACAGCTTGCTGGAAATGATTACTGAAATTCATATTTAAAAGGGAAAAAATGCCATCCTAGAGATGAGAGCACCTATAATATAATAAATCGACTAACATTATTCATGAGAGAAATAAACTATGATTTCTGCCCATATGATGCAGACAAACACATAAAAATGAAAAGTACGAATATTTTTAAAAGCATTCAGTTCTACCATATTTTCATTTAATCTGTATCATTATTTTTGACCTGTGGAATGTCACACCTCCAGCAGCCTGCACTTAGCCCTATATTCCAGAGAATTTCCTGAAAAATCAAGTTAAAAAAGAATAAAATCCAAAGAAATGTAAATATCTTGCGAACAGTAACTACTACCAAAATGGAACAAACAATGTTATCACCTAGACATCTTTCTTACAGTGATTATAGTCAGTGCATTAACAGTCCTTATATTGATAGTACAATATGTTATATTGCTCACACATCCAGAATTAGATTTTTTCTAATGTTTCGCAAATAATGTTTTATATCTTAAAAGCTGTGCAGACTAGACATATAATGTCAGATCATATTTGTGCAGGAAGACTTGAGTTTTCATATGACAGCAAGAAAATAGTTCCCGAGTACTTGTTTATTAACATGTTTACAGAAATATGAAGAAATATGTGTTCTTGAATAATTAATAATATAAACAACATTGAATATTTTATTTTATTTGCATTAGTCTACTGTGAAAATCCAGCTGGACGTGAAACCTATTTTCTGTGGAAGCTTGGGGAAAACAGCTCAAGCACTACAATAACACATGAAACAGAGTCATAAAAAAGAAACATAAAATAAAACATGAAAGAGAATCACAAACCAAGTACATACATTTGAAACAACCATTGATGACAACTTGTACATTTTGATCGTATTTACCTATTAAGTAAAAAAAGAAGAATAAAGAAGGGAAACAGCACAATATAAAGGTGAAACCAGTTTCTAAGGAATGCTAGTAATATTGTCGGAATGTGTATTTAAAATGAGTATGGTTAATTTTAGTTAGTTTTAGTAGAATTAGAGTTAGTGTGTGTATGAATAGTTGCTATTGCACAAAATTATCTACAAATGATTTTCACTATGTACAATTTATTTACACAAGAAACTCTTCTGATTATTCCAGCAGGTGTACCTTTCACTAGGATAGGGATGTGGTCAAAGAGGGAAAGCAGTGCTAGGAGATGCTGGGTTATCCTGATGTTTTACAAGAACATGAGTCTACTGGGTAGATTTTCACTTGAGTTTTGAATTAGGAAAGGTTGTCATTGAGCTTTCAGGTTAGGGGATGAGGACGAGTTCCATATTCTGGAGATCTGGTTTTCATACAGAGCTTTCCCCTGTTAATCTGTTAGCTTTATATATGCTTAGTAAGGATTTGTATGTGGATCACAGACCTACTGTTGGTATGTATGATATAAGGATATTTTTTTAAGACTGGAACATTTATTTGGTTTTCTAGGCTAGATTGTGAGCCTTATGTAACTAAATGTAGCTGAGTTGTTGAGCATACCTTTCAACTGTCTGGATTTTCACAGAGTATCCATATTTTTGCCTCATATTTTTGGTCTAGTCTTCAAAAACAAATTGTCATTTTCTGGCAGATCACTGAGGGATTAAGCTACTAAATTATGACAGAGTTGAATTTCAGACTTCATGTCCTTCTGAAAATACATGCTAACACAAAATTTGTTATTCTAACAACTTTCTAAGTTTATCATTTTGTTACTTACACCTTTCTTTTTTCTTATGTAGTTATTAATTGGTAAGTCACATAACTGAAGAAGCCTATCTCAAAAATGTCAGGACACTATAAGGAGCTGTCAATGTTAAATTAGGTATACAAAAAGGTACTGAAGGTACATATGAGTCAAATGGATAAGACCCGGATTCCTTAACATGCTACATGATATGAATGTGATAGTATCTATTCCAAGTAACAAGGCCTGTATAAATTAACATATGTGGTAGTACAGTCCACCAGAGTACAACATGTACTATGTCAGGGGTCTGCATCATGACCCTGTACTATACACCCCGATTACTTTAAGCATATTGAAGTGACTCAGAGATGACACCGCATGTCCAGTAGCATGCATCTGGCACTTTATTGGGTTTGCATGCAAGTCATACTCCACATAAATGTGTGGAGAGATTCAGGGATGACACTGCATGTGCAGTCCAGTAGCATGGATCTGGCACTTTACTGAGTCTACATGCAAGGCATACTTCACATACATGTGTGGCTCCAAACAACAAGATGTGCCTAAGGTAAGGGCAACATAACTGAGAAGTTGGTGTCATGACTAAATGCCAGTGTCATGAAAGACCTTGCCCCACCAACTCCATATCCATTTCACGGTACATAGTTTACCCTTGGCCACAATCTACCAGTGCTGCAGGGACCAGCGTTGATATCTCGGTTCTAACTTGTAATAGAGGTAGGGCTGCTACTGTAGTGTAGCCTTCTTAAATCAGTGAGGGATTTTCTTTGTTTATTTACTCATCCATTCATTTGTGTATTTATTTATTAAGATGTTAACCATGTAGGCAAGTTAATCCAAGTGGACCCTTTTCAACTATGACTCATGCAACCAGTAAATTAATCTAACATGTACAGTCATTGAAAAACAACACACTTAATATTCCTAATATAGATAGTGCAAAGAGTTAAAGCTTAGTATCAATTACAATTGAAGCAGTTTTCTACAACAATTTGTACCGTCGATAAAAAATAAATAAATAAAAAAAATTGCTCAGCACAGAGAGGTCTCTGTATATTTCCATGTCTGACACCACAGAGGATGAGAGAAACATTTTAACGTATCACAATGACCAGAGATAGCCAATTTCTGAATCATAATTTGTCACTATATCCATTATGCCACATGTACAGTCCTTATACCTGGTACAAGAAATTCATCAGTGTATCTTATAAAGCAGTAAGACTTAAAATGAACAATGCCTCTTATACAGTATACTTTTACTGTTCCCTACTCTAATTAAACTCTTAGTCTGTCCTAAGTGGAAAAATGCAATCCTTCATTACTGGTACTTTAATAGGATTAAAAACATTCAACAACAGAATATTTGCATGTATATTTTGAAATAACTATTAATAATTGCTGATTTACAAAATGATCAGGAAGTAGTTTTTCCATTATAGTACTTTGGACAAAAAAGTACTGTTGTGTAACCCATGATATCCCACGATATAATAGTACATGTCTGAACTCCTCACTGCTGCTGTAGCCCTTAGGCTATATGGGTTGCTTCCTGCCTAGGAAACAATGCCAGCCACAGCTTTAAAAGCTCCGTCTCCCCCATTCCTTCACTCTGACTGATGGTTGGCTAATTTCTTGATGGGAAATCAGCAGTCAGAGTGAAGATTTCTTCAGAACTTTCTTGCCCATACAATGAATGAAGAGACAAACACCTTAAAGTAATTAATCAATATATTAACAATAGAACATATAAGGTAGAACCCAAATAAACCTTACTTTATATCTCAACTATAACTGTTGTGTATACAAGAGCAGGGGGATGGAGAATGGGTATAGTTACTGCAGCAGTGAGGAATTACAACATCTAAAGTTATGGGTAAGGGCAACTTACTCAACTGTACTATGTCCATCATCCCCACTGCTGCAGTAGCCCTTAGGCTATAAAGGTTGAAAGCCAAAGCCTATCTATCCTGGGAGGAGGATAGATATGGATCCAGAAGAATGGTCCTGGTAAAGCTTGTCCTGGACCTAGGAAAAGAATCCGGTAAGGAATGCTTTGTAAAAGGCTGTAAAGAGGATCACGTAGCTCTTTCTAGAATGCTTCTACAGTCCACCCCTTTCCAATATGCCATCAAAGAAAACAAGGCTCTAATGGGATTTGCCTTGATACTGCCAGGAATTAATTTGCCATGGTGGGAATAACAACAAAAAAAAAAATACAATAACTGAGGACAATTACCTCAAAATTGTCTGTTAAGACCCAGGGTGTCCCTTTTTCCCTCTTAAGAAATAAATAGCGGATCGGCTTTTATTACAGGCTTAAATCTGAAAAGATAGTACATATCTGCCTATATACATGCAGAGTATGGAGAATTTGTTCTCTCTAGTGCTTATGTTCTGGGTAGAAAACTGGGAGATTGATGACTTGATTCAAAGTAAACCCTGAAACTACTTTGGGCATGAAAATCTGACAGGGTTCACATGAGAGCATGCAACTCAGATACTCTTTTTGCAAATGTCAGAGCAATGATGAGTACAGTTTTCCAAATAAAGAACCTTAAATCAGCTTGATGGGTAAGTTCAAAAAGAGACATAGTGAATTTCTCCAGCACAAAGCTGAGACAACAGAGAGAAAAATTGTTTTACTACAAACAGAGAAGAAAGAGGCGGATCCATAGGCTGATGTGCTGGGCTGCAAGATGAATGTTTGTAGAGGAATAAGCAAGGCTATATGCAAGAAAATCACACAAATATTTGAGCACCAGTGGTACAAAATCCCATATGGGCCCCTGGTTATTGGTTAGGTATCAATTAGAAAATCACTTCCACTTACCAACACTGGATTTTCTAGTAGCATGCTTTATTTTCTCCTTTAGTACCTGATACATGTCCTCATGAAATAACTGCCTAATGGTCAGTCATCTGAAGTTTATTGAAATTGGGGTGTATCAAACTCCCCCACCTTTTGTGAATAGATCCAGTTTTTCAGGAAACTTGTGGTAATTGCTCTTGGCCAGTTCCATAAGAGGGGAGAAAAATAAGTTATGTCTTACCATAACGTTCCATCTGTGTTGTTGATCTTCATTCATTCATTACTGATGGGTTATCGGTTCGATATTGGGAAACAAGCCAGCCATATATCAAGCTCACGTCAGCCAAAAACTCTCGAGCCAAGGTCCTACCCAGAATGCTCTTCTCCCTGATACCTCAGATCAAGTTTGCAAGTTGATAGACAAAAGTAGAGGCTTCCTCTGGTCATAACAGACCTACAATAAAGGAGTTTATGAGATCAACCAAGAACCTCCGGAGGGGGACGGAGGGTGGGGAGTAAGGAATGAATGAAGATCAACAACACAGATGGAACATTATGGCAAGACATAACTTCTTTATCTGATGTTGTTAATCTTTGTTCATTCCTTAGTGATGGGACAGAGTCCCCAGCTACCTGTATCCCTGGGTGGCCCTCATGGAAGGACATTCCTGATCACCATGGAGAAAAAAGAAGCTCTGCCTCTGGAGGCCAAGTCCAATTTGTAACAAAGAATAAAGGTATGAGGTTTGGCCCAAGTCGCAGCTGAGCAAATATTGGGGGAAGCCTTAGCTTGGAAAGCTGCTGAAGTTGACATAGACCTTGTAAAATGTGCTTTCACTCTGTGAGGCAAGGTGACATTGTTCTTCTTGTAGATAAAGGTAATACAATTTGTCACCCATGACACCAATGTAACTTTTGAGACAGGATGACCTAGTCTTGGTCCAGAAATAGTTGGTCTGATTTACGAGTAGATTTTGTTCTGTCCAGATAAAATTGTATTTGCCTATGAACATCCAGGGAGTGCAGACAATACTCTCCCTTGTTAGAGTGGTTAGGAAAAAATACTGGAAGGTCAATAGACTGGTTGATAGACTGCTCTGACACCACTTTTGGTAAAAAGGAAGAGTTAGTTCTCAGTAATACCCTATCCTTATGGAAAATAAGATAGGAACGCTTGATGCAAAAGGCTTGAAGTTCTGACATGCATCTGGCCAATGTGATTGCAATCAGAAACAAAGTTTTCCACAAGAGATATTTTAAATCACATGAAGATGTGGGTTCAAAGGGGAGAGCTGTTAGGGCTTGAAGGATCAAGGCCAAATCCCAAGGTTGTACTGGTTCTCTAAAGGAAGGTTTTATGTGAAGAACTCCCCTTCAAGAAAGTTTTACAGAGACTATGTGACATGAGTGAAGAATCCTGAAAACCAATGTGGAAATTTGAAATGGCAGCTAAATGCACACTAAATGCACAATATTAGAGGCAGACGTCCCAGAGTGGAAAAGATGTGATCAGTAATCCAAAACCACCAAAACTGGGACTGACAAGGGGTCTAATTGTTTATTCGCTGCCCATAGAGAAAACCTTTTCCATTTATTGAGATAGATTAGTCTGGTGGATGATTTATGAAATGCAATACGAATATTGCGCACTGGGGATGAGAGGTTTTCCTGCCTGGCAATCCTTGGAAGTGGAGAAACCAAGCTGTTAGTTCCGGGATTGTTAAATTGGGGTGAGTCAGACCCTGTGGATAGGAGATCAACACTGGGGATGGATTGTGGATCCACGGTTGTTCTAGCAGGTGAGGCCAGAGGAAGGGGAACCAGACTTGTTGAGGCCAATATGGAGCAACAAGGATCACTTTGCTTTTCAACTGCTGTACTTTCTTCAGAAATTGGGAGATGAGAGGGAGAGGAGGATAAGCATAAAGTAGACCCAAGGGCCAAGCGTAGACTAGAGCATCTCTTGGTGACTGTTCCCATGGGGGGATCAGGGCAAAATAGTTGCTGCACTTGTAGTTAGTTGGGAGGTGAGCAGGTCGCAGCAAGGTTGGCCCTAGTGGTTGAAGATTTTTGCCACTATTACAGGGTTGAGGGACCACACGTGAGGTTGTAGAATGCACTTGCACAATGTGTCCCCTATCACGTTGGAGCTCCTGGGAATGTGCATTGCAATTAGAAAGCAGTTGGAAGCTATTGCCCATTGTCATATTCTCAAGGCCTCTCAGTATAACAGATAAGATCTGGTGCCCCCTTGCTTGTTGATGTACCAGACCACTGACATGTTGTCTGATTGGATCGCAATAGTCCCTGACAGAAGTATGGAATGGAATGCTTGCAATGCTAGTAGCACCGCCCTCAGTTCCAGGACATTGATATGCAAAAGGGCCTCTGTCTCTGACCAGGTGTCTTGGACCGAGTTTCCCTGACATAGCCCCCCACCCCATCAGGGAGGCATCCGTGGTCACTGTGGCTTTTGGCTGATGGGGGCTGAAGGGGCAAGACCATTGTTGGGGATTTTGAGATGTCCACCAGAGTAAATCTTGCTTACATCTCTGAGTTACACTTATCTGAAAAGACAAAGGATGTTGCAGAGGGTACAACTGAGTGAGAAGTAACCACTGAAGGAGCCTCATGTGGAATCTGGCTAGAGGAACAATGGTAATTGAGGCTGCCATTGACCCCAAGAGTTGGAGTATAGCTCAAGCGAAAGATTTGTGGTGATAGAGCTGCGGCTGAACATGTTGCCTTATTCTTTAAAGTCTGTGGTCTGGGAGAGATGCTGCGCAATTTCTCATGTCCAACAGTATCCTGATGAATTCTAAAGACTGTGCTGGGGTCATGTTAGACTTCTCCCAGTTTATAGTGATTCCCAAGCATTGTGCTATGAGGAGAGTGTAGTGTAGGGCTTCTTCCAGTAGATGCTTGGTGGGGGCAGTGAGGAGCCAGTCATCTTGATATGGAAACACCTGGAATCCTTGAAGTTGCAAGTGAGCGATAAGCACTGCCATGCATTTGGTGAACATTCTGAGAGCTGTAGAGAGGCCTAAGGGCAGTGCTCAAAATTGGTAGTGACTGGCTCCTATGTGGAAACGGAGGTATCTTCTTGAGCGTTTGTCCATTTTTATGTGGTAATACACATCTTGAAGATATACAGAGCACATCCAATCATCTTCTTCCAGAAGAGGAAGGATAGACTGAACCATGACCATCCAGAATATCTCTGTTTTTACAAATTTGTTCAGTGTGCTGAGATCCAGAATTGGTCTCCAGTCCCCTGTCTTTTTTGGCACTAAAAAGAACCTTGAATAAAAAAAGGTTCCTACTTGGACCGTTTGGATGACTCTTTTTTTGTAGCAGCTTTATATTTCATGCACTGCTGCTTCCCTTTGACTGGGTGGAACATCAGGTAATTCTCTGGATGAGGTTGGACAAAGATGGAAGGGGATGCAACAGCCTCTGGATATTATCCGTTGTACCCAAGAGTCAGTGGTTATGTTTTGCCAGGCATTGGGGTACAAGGAAAAATGACCCCCGACTGCTTCCAGAGGTGAGCAGTCAGGCAATGCTTCAGGAGTGCTGATAGGTTTGGGCAGAGAAAGAATCTCTGCAACCCCAGTTTCGCGGACCTCTTCTGTCCTGAAAGGGGCATCTTCCATTGGAGTTTCCTCCTCTGTCTCTAGGGGAGAACTCAGCACATGCGTCATGGAAAGAGCCCAGTGATTTCCTGTGCCATATCTTCCCGCTCCTCTGATTTCTGGAGTAGAATTGTTGAGGAGTGAGTATCTGACACCAATGGCAGATAGGGTCTTGCCATCTTGTTCGCACCTTGCTAGCATATATTTAACTTTAGGGCCAAACAAAGAAGCAGCTCAATGGGGGCATTCATGAAGGAAGCCTTAAAGGAGTCCACAAAGTCACAAAGGCGCATCCAGGCATGTCGTCTGGTGACAATACCTGCGCTTGCCACTCCTTCTGTTGTGTGAGAAATAAGACGCATGGAAGAATTGGAAATGGACTCTAGGGTGGCTATCTGAGAAGCTACGTTGTCACAGACCTCATCAGAAACAGCTCCTGCCAAAGTTTTAGACAGTTGGTTGATAAGATCCCTCTGGAGCCTTGTAAAGTGTGCCAAATAGATCAAAGACCTTACGGCAAAGGTCGATTAAGCAAACACACACTTCCCTAGTCTGTCTAGCACCCGGGACTCCTTGTTGGGCAGATGGACAGTTTAGCTCTCTTCTGCTATGTCTTTCAATGGGGATGCTCAGCTGGGGGAGATAAGATCTTATCAGGCCTCCACGGTATAGCTTCCAGGTTGTCAGGAGCCTTCTATGTGTGCTGGACGATGAGCTGGATAAGCTCATCAGCTGGCAGGGTAAATCAGGAGGTAGGGGACCAGGCACAAAAGGCCTGCAGGAATACAGATTCTTCTGAGGAAGGATTAGAGGACTACCAGTCACCCCTCTGTCTAAGGATCTTGAGGATGTCACCAAGAGACACCTCATCAGAGGGTGACCATGGGGACCCTTGCCCCACATCAAAGTCTGTATCTTTGGTCAAAGACTCCTTAGTGGAGTCCATGTGTTTCCTCTTGAACAGAGCCTTGCAAGGTACTTCCTCAGTGGGAGGTTCTGGGGAAGACTGCAATGAGGGGGTCTCCTGAGGGGGAGAAACCTGAGGCCCTTGTGCCCGGTGTCTGGCAGTTGTGGCTTGTGAGAGTTATGGCACAGAGGGGGGAGAGGACTCTGACATGTGGGGTTTGCCAGTGGAGGCATGCGCGCCCTCCATGGCCTGGAAGGCTGGCCCACCCAAAGAGGGTTGGAAGCCTGGAGCCGAGCATGACAACCTTGGAAATGGAGTCACACCCTGCCCCAATGATCTGATCCCCAGACCAGGAGTCTCAAGATGACTGTGAAGCGTGAGAGAGGGAGTCTTCCTGGAGGGGTGCCATAGAAAAAATCGGCATGGAACCAAGAATGCCCTCCCTCAAGGCACAGCCACTGGCCTGAGAAGAGCCCAATGCCCGAGGGCCACAAGGACGGCTCCAAAGTGAGATCCACTATTGAGGTCAGGGAGAGGGAAGCTGCTGTCAGAGTAATGGGTTCGATAATTGGGTGGAAGTCGAAGGAGGAGTGTACATTGGAGTTTGAGGAGAAATACATTCACCTGAATGAGGGAACTTAGGTTTCGATGGTTGAGAGAGACCTCTGGCCACAAGCAACTGGTCAACAAGCAGCAACACATCTTGTTCAGAGAGGCTCCTGGTCGACCTCATAGAGAAACCTGAAGGTGATTCTGGCCTTTCTAGAAAAGGACTATATTGGCTACCAATGAATGGATCCAAGGAAGGAGAGTACTTGGTTCTTGCTAATTTGAGTGGTGGAGAGCCCGGAACTGAGGATGTCTGCACTGAGGAAAATGGTGTTGAAGTAGTCTGCGCCGATGAAGTCAGCGCCATAGAAGTCGAAGGTGTCTGCACCATAAAGGCAAGTGTTTGCACTGATGGGTACAGTGCTGTTGAGGAAGGTGTCTGCATGGTAACAATGACGGTGCTGAAAAGGACTGCACTGAAGAGCATGTCGGTGCTGGAAGTGTCTGCACTGTGCAGGACAGTATCGTCATACTCGGGGCCGAAGGGGATTGCACCTGCAAGGATGGTGCTGGTAAGGGCTGCGACGGAACTGCTGGAGCCGTGTCTGCACCAGGTACTCTGGAGCCAATAAGCAGGACATGGCTGCAGCAAAAATCAACTGGGCAGGTGCTGTGCCTGGAGCTGAAAGGGTCGCAGGTGGCAGTGCCGAAGTAGTAATTTTCACTTTCTTATGAGTCGACTCCCTGCGATCTCCAGAGGGAGATGAAGTGAGCAACCTCAATGAGGAAGAGGAAGAATGCCTCTTATGGGGTTTAGCAGGAGGGGGTGTACCCTCAGACCCAGAGATAGCCTCGCAAAAAAGAGATTTGAGGAGACCTTTCAGGATTAACTTGTTCTTTCTCTCGTTAATAGCCCTGGTCTAAATATTTCTACAAATCTCACACGGAGGATCCACAGTAAGGTGGGAGACATTCAAACAATAAACACATAAGTCATGGCCATCAGAAAGCAGTAACTTACGGCCGCAGTCCTTACACTGTTTAAAGCCAACACTACTTTACTTATCTGACATAATGATGAGGAGAAGAATGACAGTATCAAGAAGAAGAAGAAGAAAGGCTACCCAGAAGGGTAAGAAGAGAGAAAAAGAAAGGATTACCAAAGGTATGAAAAGGGTGAAAAAGAGAAATAGACTAAAGGGAGAGAGTCTTAAGGATACGATAGGGTAGGGGAATAATGCAAGTAACTGATTGAAAAACTTTAAAGTATAAACGATATATAAACTTAAAAAAAAAATATTCACTTAGCTGAGAGAGAGTGGCTTGACATGGCTGTACAACAACGTGGCAAATGAGATCTGAGGTAACATGGAGTAGGACCTTGGCTCAAGAGTTTTTGGCTGACACGAGCTTGATATATGGCTGGCTTGGTTCTGAGGACGGAACTGATAACCCATCAGTAAGGAATAAATGAAGATTAACAACATCAGATCCAATGTTACCAGGGCCAAAAGTGTGTCATCACAATATTTTGGTGGAGGGGGATATCCATTTGAGTCTTCAGAATTACCCTGCATATCAGTGGAAAAGGTGGAAACACAAAAAGGAACATTCCCTTACAAGGGAATGAAAAAACATCCATCTTTCAGCCTTATTTGCAAGGAGCCCTAGAACAAAACTTGTTTAGTTGTCTGTTTTGAAAGGAGTTGATCAGATCTGTTTGAGGTATTTCCCACAAGTGTATATATTCCTGGATGACCCCCTTCATAACCTCTCAATCTGGAAAAAATCAAAAATCTGGACAAAGCCCATGAAAAAAATAGGTACAAATCTGTGTGCTGATTAACATAAAATGTGCATAAATAATTGTGTAGCCCCACCCACTCTAATGGAATTGTGGGATACCAACTTTTAAATGCAAACTGAAGAACAGACAACCAAAATTTGATCATGAAACACAAAATAAGAAGAAGAACAATAGTGTTTTATTTATATTAATATTTGAACTTGTGCAAAACTAAAATACAATATATACTTTTTGAAAAATAACTCTGGGTGAGGCTGTGCTTTAAATAACATAAAATATAAACCAGGACAACAAATTATTTATATATTATTAATTAACACAAAACTTTGAACTTGTATAAAACAAAAATAAAGTTCTCTTATATAAAAATAAAATTTACTGTCTTGTACTAACTAGTCTATTTACTGAGTTAGAATGTCCATTTTAATATGTCATGGACCATTTCCTGGCAGACAAACCAGAGAGGTTGGTTTAGGGATAAAGGATAAGGGCTTGCGTCCCAGTAAGGTTGCGTTGATATTGGTGCTAAATGTAGCATGTTGCTGTATTCTGCTTTTGTCTTAAGTTGTACATGCTCAATAAATAATATGGAGGAATATAAATGTTTGTATTGAATACTTCTTTTACAGTGGGTATTTTTCACTAATAAGTCTGCTGTAGTTCTCGCTAGTACTGAAGGGATCTATTGTATTTTGCATTCACAAATCTACACACTCTCTAATGTGCCTTTGCATTTTGATCATCATTGTTGTCAACAATCTTTAAGCATCATTTTCTTTATGGAAATTGTTGATTACATATACATCATGGCACCTACTTTATAAAAAGTACATGATATAGCTTAAAGCACTTTGGTACAATGTCAGGAGAAGGACACTAATATTTAAAAAAAAACTCCAACTGCTTTGCACTTGCAGCTATATGCAGGGACAGACTATTATAAGGAAAGGTGAGAAATAAATGGACAACTTCTAGGTTGTTTAAATCAAATCAATAAACACGATAAAAGAAACAACCAGTGTCCCACTTGATTTGATTTACCATAGTAGTACATCAGGTGGGTGTTTTATTTTGTTTATTCTAAAGTGGGTATTCGTTCCATTCATTTGCAATCCATTCTAGAGTCAGAACAAATGTAGCATTCAGATTCTAATGGAATCTTGCTATGAAAGTTCTTCTAAAGTAAAGATTTAGCATTACAACTTAGAAACTGCCCCTGCTGCAGCTGCTCTGAGTAATCCAAAGTGCAAACTGAACTTAGAATAATATATTAGTCTCCCAGTCCCACTACCCAATACAAAAACAAAATAAGTAACAGAAACTAGTCTTGCAAACAACATAGTCTCCCACTCCCAGTCCCAATACAAAAACAAAATAAATAGTCTTGAAAACAACAAAAAACGATCATCATTTAATTTCATAATTCATATATTAAAATACTGTCTAGTACTACTACGAGACGAATGGATCTAGCAGTCAGGACTCAGGAGGACTCAAAACATTTTTTTCCTATCTTTCACTTTCAGGTTCAGCGAAAATAGCAAAATTCACTCAGCTAGCTTTATAAATAAAAGTAGCTTATTTTAATTTACCTGCTGGAGGAGACGGGGGAAGAAGCAGCAGCTGAAGAAATACATTTTTTCATGACTGAGTCTGTTTGTTAAAGTACTTGTTGTGTCTTGTTCTGCTGCTGCTCTCTCTGCTGCCAGTGCCAGGGGACAACTCCAAGGTGTTACTGAGTCACACTCGTGAGTCCTGACTCCTGACTTTAAGTGAGTGATGATGAATTAAGCAAAAAAACCACACAAAACACCCTGTTTCTGTCTGCCCTTGTACTGTGCAGCGCTGTATAATATCTATCAATGCTTGGAGTGCCGGACTGCTCACGCAGTGCACTGCTCAGTCAGGCTTCTAAATTAACTTAGAGTTCTTCTAGTTCTTCACATCTTCTTTTACTAACTGAACTGAACTACTCAAAACAAGTACTCAAATTGTGTCTCTGACTGTCCCACCCCCTGTCTCTTTATATTCTAATCTCTGACCCTAACCTAACTGCTGCAGCAGGTTGCCTGCAGGCTGCAGCATGAGAGACATCACATGAGTGAGTGATGAGTGACTGAAAGTCCAGCAGTGCAGCACATGCTAGCTAAACTAAATATAAACAATAAATTAAACTTTCTTTACTCACCACACTCAGCCCCAGAGCAGCCCTCAGCTGAAACTTGAATTCTGACAGGCTGGTAAGCTGCTCATGAAGCTGATGTCATTGCGCACACTCCTCTCCACACGATGATGTCAGTCCAAAAAAAAATTACAAAATAAGCCCGGGAAATTCAGAAATTAAGGATGCTACTCGGGAGTCATGGCACCCCATTATTTTGGCCTCAAAACCAGTAAAAACTGAGAGATTTGCTACGATTGAAAGGTATGCCCCCCTTTCAATTTTCATTCATGAGGGTCTGCCCTAATCCTGCTCAGCCAGTCTGCACTGTATTTTCCTCTGGTGGAATGTAATATGCTTGCAGGGTTAAGAAATGCTGAAGAGAACTAACAATCCAGCAATGCTAGCCTGAATAGGAGGTACAACCGTTTACCTCCATGCTTTTTGATATACCACGATTGGTATTATCTCTAATCACTCCTGGGTGTGATGTTGTGAAGTGTTCATAGGTTCATAGATTAGTACTAGGCTAACTGCCCTTGCGAGCCATTTTAAGCCTAGTCAATTATCCCTTGTGAGATTCAAACCCTGCACCTTGCGTTTATAAGGCAAACACCTTAACCATTAGGCCACCTCCCAACCCTGCCAGCTGTACCAGGAGAAGTAAGACAGTGCATGTGTGGCATATGCCATCATGGCTGCCTGAAGTTTTGTAAATAATCTTGTCATTTTACTGTCACATTGATTTGTGCAGATGCTTGTATTAACAACGTATTTGTAAAAGTTGCTTATATTAAAATGCTGCAACAGAATCTTAACAAACACAAAACCACTGCACCAGATAAACTCCGATACCCATTCCAGTAGAATGCAATAAGTCAAATAAGCAAACGACAAGCACGCCATATAAAGAGACACATTTATTAAACAAACTAAAAAAATATGATATATAAAAAAGTGTAAGCTCTTTTGCAAAAGTACTTACACTTTTTTGTATTTTTTCGGTTTAATAAATGTACCCCTTTTTATGCTGTGCTGGCCATTTGCCTGTTTGACTTACTTAATAGAATTTTTACAGAGTTCTGAATGTGTATTGTGTCAGTTAAGTGACTAGATATGATGTCATTCTATAGCCAGCTGAAGGACAGAACTCTGGAAGCAACATTTATTCTTTTTGTTTTTCTTTGGAACCTGCTATAAAAGATCTGTCAGTTATCACAGTTCACTTGAGTTCAGTTGTTAGTTGTACAGTTCAGTTAGTGTGTAGTATCTCATGTTGCCCTGTGGAAGTGAGCATCTCAGCAGTATATCTTGCTTTGTGATACTAAGTGAGTTAAATAGGAACAGTTTCTCTTTAGTTCAAGTTAGGAAAAATATAGTGAGATTAGTTTAGTATTAATTTTTTTCTTCATCTGTGAGATCCTGCGTTATTTTTATATTTTCTATGACTGAAAACTCTGTTATTTATTGTAACTAATTATTAAATATTCTCTTGTTCTCTATTTTATTATCCATTGTTAAATATTTTTTATACCTTTTCATTGTGGCTGGTCTTTTAGCGAATACTTTTAACATCGTCACAGTACTTGTGCTTATTTTAGTGACACTGTGGCCACTCCAAAAAGCCTTACTGCTTTGATCACATTCTACCATTTATACTGGTATTAATTTGACACAGTATAATTGGTTACCCTTTGTAAAGCCTTACAGTATTTGACTGGTGGCAGCAATCTACCTTATAGTCTGGAAAGAGGGGACACAGCTGGTGAATCCATGTCAGCCTTTCCCAGGTGTGTGTGTGTGTGTGTGTGTGTGTGTGTGTGTGTGTGTGTGTGTGTGTGTGTTTGTGAAAAATCGAATATTCAAGTGTGTGTTTTTGTCAGATACTTGGAACTGGGACACAGTGCTCCAAAGTAAGTCTTGTTTGGGATCTGGAGAGACGGAGAGTCCAGCCCCATTGAAGGGTATTCCCTGTATGCTCCTGGGGAATACTGTGCTTGATGTAATGAGCTGCATTTGAAGAATAGAATATAGAAGATATCCCAGAAACATAATCAAGTGAGATGGAATCAAGGAGGGTTTTACAATATTTATCTGGAATCCCAGATTGCTCAAAAGGACGTAACCCATGTTAATGACTCTTGACATCTGATTGAAGACTCTGCAAATATGAGCAATTTGTCTAAATAAGAAAAGATGCGAATGCCATTCAGTCTGCAATAAGCTATGATTGGGGTTGGACATTTTGTGGTGAACCTTGGAGCTGTACATAAACCAAAGAGTATTACAAAGAACTGATGATGCAACCCAGAAACAGAGAACCTTAGAAATTCCCTTAAACCTATGGCTATGGGAATATGTTAGTAAGCATCTTTATATCTTGATATCCATCCAAATCCTGGACCCTCAACTTCCCTCCAACCGCCAACAACTTACTTAACCTCCCTAGGAAACCAACTGATCTACTTTTACTCAATATAAACATTAGAAGTATCACCAAGAAAATTCATGAATTACATGGTAGTATCTCATGCTCACCAGATGTAGTTGTGTTAACTGAGATGTGGTGGAAACTGCATATCGTTGACAATGAAATAATCCCTCCAAGATACAACATCCTAAGGAAGGACAGAATTGACAAAAAGGTGGTAGCATTGACATTCTATTTAAAAGTCATCTTATAGTGCAGAAACCAAACTTACAATATCCAAACCTAAACAATGCAGAGCTCATTTATACCCAACTTAAAATTAACCCCAAAAAACAAACAAACATAGGCTGCTACGTGCCACCTGGTAACAATATTTCCACTCTTGAGAACCTACTCCACTGGTCATGTAACTTACTCCAAAATGAAACTATTATCCCAGGAGACTTTAACATAGATTGGCTTACATGTAACACTCATGCCCCCACTAATCATATCAACCTTCATGGTTTTACTCAAACCATCCATTCACCTACTAGAATTGACAGAGTATCAAACACTGAATCTATCCTTGATTGGATACTTACTAATAGACCAGTCCTCCCATCTCATAAAGGTTGTCTCCCTGATGGTCTAAGTGACCATCTGCCAACCTTTCTGCTAAGACAGCAGTCTCATCAGACCAAAGGTACAGTCTACCAATAAATAAGAAATAAAAAGATCTTTAACCCCAAGAGATTTATTTCTGACCTAAAAAGATGTAACTGGACATCATTAAAACATCTTGATCTACACGAAGCTGTTTAACGCTTCAGTACTACCTTTCTAAACATTTTAAACTGTCATACCCCTCCCAGAACCATCAGAATCAAAGTTAATCCTGCACCATGGGTAAGTAATAACACTAGATCTCTCCTCCAAGCCAGAGACAAAGCCTGGGACCACTGGCACAAAATCAGGTCCCAAGATACTAAGCAAACTTACCAAGAGCTCCGAAATAAATGTAAGAAATTAATTAAACTTGATAAAATTAATTACTGCTACTACAATCTACAAATAAAACATCAAAACAACTCAAAAAAGTTCTGGGCTACCATCAACAAAATTCTTCTACCTGGAAAAACTAGTACACCCTCACCTACCCCAGTAGTCTCATTAGGGAGCATAGCCACTCAATTCAAAAAATTCTTTACTGAAACAATTCTTGCTCTATCTGACCATCAAAATAACCAATACAACCCCTCCCCCACAGCACCCTATGATTCACCCAGCAACACCAACACATTTCATTTCCATCTGTCCCTGCTGATATGATAAGATATCTTAAGAAACTTAAGACTACAACACTAGCATCTGACAAATTACCTGCCGAATTTCTAAAAATAGCTGTCGACGCCATTGCGTACCCAGTATCCATACTTATTAATAGAGTTTTGTCTGAAGCCCTTGTTCCTGAAACCTGGAAAATATCCCATATCATCCCTTTTCATAAAGGAGGTAATTCTACAAAACTGACAAACTACCGACCAATAGCTATTCTATCCCCTATAGCCAAAATTATGGAAAGATATAAATTATGGACTACTTACAATCCCACAAACTCCTCTCTAGCACTCAACATGGATTTTGCCCCTTTCACAGTACTACCACAGCCCTAATGTCCTTTACCAATACAGTCAACTTCCACAGAAACAATGGCAAATATGTATCGGCTACCTTCCTAGACCTGTCTAAGGCCTTTGATATGGTCAGTCATAGTATACTTATCAAGGCCCTTACTGACCTAGGACTTAGTCAATCCTCCATAACCTGGTTCCAAAGCTATTTAACTGGCCACCGGCAAGCAGTTTTATGGCAGCAAGAACTTTCACCTCTTCTTCCAGTCACCTTTGGAGTACCCCAAGGGTCAATACTTGGCCCATTACTTTTCTCTCTCTATATATATATATACTAACAATCTTCATTCTTCTACTCCTCATGCAACTGTCATACAATATGCAGATGACTCCACATTAATATGTACAGCTTCCTCTTTACATGAACTCCACACTCTTACTCAAGAATCCTTTCTCTCTGTTGAAACATGGCTTACCAAGTTTCAACTTATTCTTAACCCTAATAAAACTAAATTTCTCTTTAAACCTACAGACCCCACTTTTAACATCACATCTAACAATAAAACTATTATTTCTCCCACTGAGCACACCAAGCTTCTTGGAGTCAAGACTGATAATACATTGAGATTTGACTTACATATTGTCCAGACCATTAAGAAAGTACATAAAAAGCTAGGCACCCTTTACAGAAACAGGCAGTACTATACCAAACACACAAAATCCACCATAACAAGCACTCATCTGATCTCCACACTTCTCTATGCTTCCTCTATGCTTACTAACCTCAGAAAGACAGGGGTCTATATCATATGAGCAAATTGCACAAATTGTGAACGCTCATAACATCGAACGTACAGGACCTCATAGTGCTTTTTCTGGGATCGTGGTACAGTGAAGAATGGGATATTTGTCCTTTCCTCACTGTAGTGCAATCTTGGAGTTGGAATATATATTTAGCGGGGAGGCACAGCCCCCCACAATAGGAAGTTCGAGGTCCAGTACGTTTGATATTATGAGCGTTCACAATTTGTGCAATTCGCTCATATGATATAGACCCGAAAGACAGACCTAGGTAAACTAGAGGCTGAAAGAAATACAATAGTGGAAGCTGGAAAGGTGAGTGAGTGGTCTGAGGAACAACAATGGCCACTGCAGGTTCACCCACTATTGGCCGAAGTGTAGACCAAGTTCGCAACAGTCAACAGCAAAGACTCCTTGGTACGTTATTTTTTCTATATGTACTACAGGAGAAGAGCCAGCTGGACGAGAATAAGTATCCATGCTGTAACTGGGGAAGAAGCACCAAAAGTGGTAAACATAGCTGGAGCCAGTCATTCGGAAGCTAAGTTGTTACTGAGTATTCACAAGCAGCATACTTACACTACTAACATTTCTCTGAGTCCTTTAGATTACAAAATGCTGAAGTAGAACAGAATTCCCTTGTCAGTAGTGTTCAGATACACACACACACACACACACACACACACACACACACACACTGACATTATCAAAATGGTTATCATGAAGTGAGCATAAGCATTATACTGATACACAACCCCCCATATGTTTATCTGTAAACTTTTCCAGTTCCACAAAGTTCAATGTTTAAACAATCTGTACACAATATTTCACTGTTAGTACTGTTCACACACACACACACACACACACACACACACACACACACACACACACACACACACACGCGCACACACACTCTAGCAGGATCAAAATGTCAGGTAGGTTGTCACAACCCCTCCCATTTCTCTGTAAACTTTGCTGCTCCACAAACAGTACACAATTTCTCACAAAATTAACCCCAAATATGTTAATAAACACTCTAAGCTAAAAATAGCATTCACTGACAGGCAGCGCCTCAAAACAGCATGCGCAGAACTACAGAACAGACATACGGCTGAACCAGGTATGGAAATAAGGTACATAAGGAAGGCTGGTGGTGGAATGCAGAAATCCAGGAAGTCATCAAAAGAAAGAAGGAATACAGGAAAAAGTGGGAGATAGAAAAGACAGATGAGGGTGGGAAGGAATACTGGTTGGCTAGCAAAGAGGCTAAGAAAGGAGTGCAATAGCAAGGAACAAGGCATCAGAGGCACTCTAGCACCTTCTGGCAGGTGACTCAGTAGATGGCACAAAGAAACTATATCAGGTTGCGAGGCAAAGACAGAAAGACAAAGAAGATAGTCAAACACCTTTCATAAGAGAATGACAGCAACAACCTACTGTTGAGTCTCTAGGACATCAAAGGCAGATGGAAGGAGTACTTTCAGCGGCTTCTGTATTATGAAAAACCTACAGAAGCTGTACAGCCCCAGACACAACCTACAATGAGAGAAGAGTAGGAGTCCACCACAGAAGAAGTAAGGAAAATGAAATCAAGGAAAGCAGCAGGTTCAGATGAAGTCAAAGCAGATATGCTAAGGATGTTGGGTGAGATGGGGAGAATGGGCTCCTGGGGGTACTCAAAGCAGTACAGAGAGAAAGGCCTATCCCCAATGACTGGAGAATAAGCATACTAGTGACAGTGTTCAAAAACAAAGGGAATCGTAACAACTGCGTGCAGTACACAGGTATCAAACTCCTGTCACATTGCATGAAAGTTCTGGTGACTGATAAATAAATACACAGAGTAGTAGAAAGTAAGATGGAAGATGAGCAGTTTGGGTCAGTTGTGCTGCATCCTGATCTGATTCTAATGTCTGCAGTGAGACAGGTAGTTGAGAAGAAGCTAGAGATGAGGAAAGAGTCCAACTGGGCATTCCTAGACTTGGAGAAAGCATATGACAAAGTCCCAAGAAATTTGATTTGGGCAGCCAATGTGGTGGTTCACAGTCCCAGAAACATTGGTAGAATTACTGCAAGTTGCCAGCCGTAGTTTCCTGGGCAAGGGACAACCCATATAGCCTAAGGGCTACTGCAGCATTGGGAATGATGAACATCAACAAATAAAAGTTAGGTATGATTTAAACAATGACAAAGACAGACCACACGAGATATAATATGCTTAGAAAATATGTATGTGTACATGCATCCTTTGTAATAGTAAGTTTCTGTATATAATATTTTGCAGACATCACATCTTGAGGAAGAGAAGATGAAGAGGCCTGCCCCTTACTTTCTTTTCTGTCAGGGATTATGTGGGCTTTGTGATTCTGCCATCACCTTTGGTTGGTGATGCATGAGCCAAGATACAAGATATAAGAGCCTGTTGCTTACATTGGTGGTTTAGGAGGAAGTAAGTACTAGACTATGCTTTGTGTGAGCTACACCACAGCACTAATACACATATAGCAAGGCAGGGTTTAAGGGGAAAGTTTCCTCCTTGTCAATGTGATGCTGCCATGAGGACCTCACTCCAGGTAGGTTTAGTTCTGCACAAGTTATGACTAGGAGACAAAAGGCACCAGAGGATGGAGTAGGACGTTAGCCAGTCTGGCATTGAAGCACTGTGTGCAGGCAGACCTCCCAAAAATATCTTTAAATAAAAGCATCTGGTGCATTGTTTATACTATGTCCTGAAGCTGTTTTATTTTGCATTTGTTGGAATTGTAGCTATGAACTAGATAAATTACATGATTGTTAAGAAGTTTTTCTTAACAGAGATATTTCAGATTTTAAGTGCAGTCTGGCTTTTAAAAAATATTTCTTTTAAAATTACAAGCCCATGTTTATACATTAAGTTTATAATTCATCCTATCAAACGAGTGACTAACTCAAGTGGCAAACAAAACTTCCTCTTATATTAATGTTTTCTATAAAAACAGGCTGCCTTTCAGTTATTTATTTTGGACTCCGACAGTATTTTTCTTGATTTAGAGGGAATGTATTTGTTTATACACCAGCTGTGTTATGCCAGGCAATTATTCAAGCTAAAATTTCATTTTGTGGGCTTAAAATTCAAAAGTTGTGTTATAAGCACAACCAGTTTTCAAAACTAATAATTCCCCAAAGCAAATTGAATCCAAGCATTTGGGGTTGTGGGCAGGTTCTTCGCAGAATACCACTAATCATTATAAACTTAATAAAATATCCTTTAGCAATAATATCCATATGTCTACCTACAAGTTTTATGACCAAAACCTGTATTTTCATAAACTCATATTCACAGCTAAATTCCAAAGATGCTGGTTATTATTAAGATGCTGTAAATGGTCATGAATATGGCAGTTAAGACCTTACCAAATAACCAAAATTGCATAACAAAATCAAGAAATATTATTTCAATAAGGATTATTACCATGATAAGCTGTGCTTCCATCATTGCCATTAATAATATTTACATTTAAGGGGCAAGTACTCCATCTACTGGTATATATCTTACTTAAAATACATTTTTCACTGAATGTAAAAAGTCACATATCAAAGAGTAATATTATAAAAAAAAGTATAAGAGATTGGGACAGATTCAGAGATGCCATACAAGATGTAGTAGGAAGGGTATCTTGGCTACAGTGTTTTAGATGAATACTTGAAAGAACTGATAAGACTATATTCTACTGGAATTAACTGGAAACAACTAAAATGAGACTGGAATGAAAGTTTATCTGTTAATTACCCAAACTTGTGCTGAAGAGGTGCCAAAAACTGCTTTATGGGCCATGTCTTTTTGTTCTTTCACAATAAAGTCTGCAAGCAATGTAGTGTGGTTAATAATACTTTATTAGATGTTAACAATAGCCGAATATTGTCTCCAGTAACAGTGCTGATAAACAATAGCAGTGTATAGAAATTCTGGAATGCTGGATAACAATAACAATAAATAAATAAATATATCCAAAGTTTTTGCATGTATAGTCTGATTGTCCTGAATAATACCAACTGAAACAGTCTTTCCTTTCTAAATAGTATGGATATTTGACCTGACTTTTGTACTTAGGCTCGAGTGTCTGTACTGTAGACTCTTTTACATATCAGTCCAAAAGCTAACTTAATGACTTCACTGACTGTGTCTTAAGTTTGTTTGTCTTTTCGACTTTTCCTGGTTAGGGGTCGCCACAGCGGAACTCTGGTCCGCTAATGATTGGCAGTAGATTTTTATGGTGCCGAGTTACCAGCCCGATGCCCAACCTTCAGCGAAGGCACACCCATTCAAGCATGTCTTTTGGAGGCCACTCGACCACGGGGAGGACAATGTCTTATGTATTTCCTAATAAAACCAAAACCCTGTAATATTTTGCATGTCTCTTTAGCCTTAGTTTTCAAGCCTTATCTTGCATGTGCTTTACGGTGCCTAACCATCTATTCTTTATTTAGCATTCCATTAGTACACATATCTTTCACTTGAGAAGTGAACATTCTGTAGCTTTCCCTTGAAACAATTATTTCTGCACATCTCATGCTTAACCAGCAAGATTATCTTTTTCTTTCTACTGAACCGTCTTTCCCTGAAACTGAAAGAATACATGAAAACCTAAGTCTGACTCTATACTTTCAGGCCTATTATTCTACCTTAATGTACTATAGTTAACTTACTAAGAATACACTCAGTATAGCAACACTTAAGAAACAGAAGCTCTTATCTGTCAGAAGGAACTCCATGTATCAGTGAAATGAATGACATACTGAACAGCAGCACTGTGCCGTTTCATTTTAATGATGCATCAAACACGTCCCAACAAAAAAAAAATGGTGCTTAGGGGTGAAGCTTTAGATAGCTAAGCAGGATGCATGATGGGAGCATTTTGTTTCCTCCAACATCAGAGCAGTATGGCAGCATTCAAAACAGGGAAAAACAAGTGAAAAAGGTTCTCGGTACAATGTATAGCAGACTGTGCACCTTAACTAAACACAACGTAGTAGGTGAATTCTTAAGGAACTAGGACAACGTGAACTGCATAAGCTTTCTGACTTAACACATTTGTACAAACACACATACACACACACGATATACATATACATATACACACACACACACACACACACACACACACACACACACACACACACACACACACACACACTGTGTATGTGTGTGTGTGTGTGTGTATGGGTCTACTTAAAATAATCTAAATACAAAATATTGACAATAATATCTAAACTCAAAAATATTTAAATGTGAAATATAAACAAAATCTAAAGACATACAAAACCAATGCTTTTGCAGGTAGGAAAACCACCCCCCTCGCCCACACCCCTTGGTAAATATATATGACTATTATGTGGTAGCACAACAGTGCAGATAGAGCATAAACCTTTCTCCAGTCTAACTTTAAATGTGTTGATAATTTGTATTTAGATATTTTTGAGTGTTGATTGTTATAAATATAACCATATGTTTCTCAGGGGCAGTACATTATTTAAGGAAGTGGAATTCTGAAATATGGAATTCTCCGAGGTATCCCCGAAGTCTCAAACAGCCCATTAAACAAGTATAGTGAGTCTAAAAACAAAACAGTGTAAGAAACTTCTCTGTGTGGAAGATTTTCAGTCCATATATCTCTAGTTAATCACTGTATATTAATCAGATCAGACAATAGTAGTAGAAGTAGCGAACTTAAACTCATCTTAAGTAAAAAAAAATAATAAAAAATATATAATTTGAAATATTGTACAGGATTACTAAGTATTTAAAAGTATATATAAATATGTACATATACAATTTAATTGTAAAAAATAAATTGTAAAAATCACAGAGAGAAGGAAAACAAGAAAAAGGAATAGTGCAGAAATAAGGCTGACTGAAGCCCAGAGACTGAGGGCAACAACGTTGGCTTAATTGGTTTCAGTATGACATAATCAAATGTTGCAAAGTAAGGAAGCACTACTGGCTGTAGAATTCAGTTACTTTAAACCACATGCACAAATAATACTATCTGGACAATACTGTTATAAGCTGATTTTCAATATGTCTAAAGAGTTGTTTCTCTAACTGTTTTAAGACAGAATATTTCATGTCATAGGAAGGAAGTTTAATATATATAACTTATTGACACTGGATGACTAACTGGCTTGTCTTCTGGTGCCTGGTTAAAAGTTGAGCTATGTTTGGGCAAAATTGTTTACCTTGAAGTTACAACTACAGGCTACATGTAAAATAATTTGTTTTGTAGAGGTCTGTGTAAGCAAACTGTTTTTTTTCTTTATATTGCTAGGATGAAGACATTGTGCTGCTTAAAAAGTAAGTGGACTGTAAGCATTTGCTAGTTTGTCATAAACAAGTCACTGCATATCAGCCTTTACAACCTCTCCATGTAGTAGTTTGGGAGGACACAGATTAAACCAGCTGTGTGGCATAAGATGGATCTTAAACCATGGGATGCCCTTATATATTCTCCCACTTCATATATTACAGCGGACACATAGGCTTGAAATGGTGGTCTATGTGGACTCCCAGATACTTCCAGGAAAATACTGTCCTTGCACAAAGCCAAGAATTCTAAAACTCAGTAGAACAGGCTATCTGATAGAAAGTATACTATTTCTGATTGAAACACACAACCTCTAATGAAAATTTCTCATCTATAAACACACAACACCCAGAAACATGCGTACATAAACATGTAAATAAATAGGCACTTGAGTTGTATGACAGTTCTTACAAATAAACACACATCAATTTAGAATATTCCCCCTTTCTGGGAACTTCATTCCCCAACATCTTTCTTAAATATTCTCATTCTGAAGGTTCCCCAACTTGCAAAGTGTGCAATTAATCAATCAACCAAGCATCAGCCAGTAATCAATCAACCAATCAGCCGATCAATAATCACTCATTCCCCAGAACACTAGAATTTTGATGTCTACACAAAATGCAATGATCCAGCTTTCAGGCACATGCACATTGTTACTTTCTTCTTCTTTCAGCTTTTAGGTTAGGGGTCGCCACAGCGGATCACCTGTCCGCTCATGATTGGCAGTGGAGTTTTACATTGTCGAGTTGCCAGCCCAGCGCCCAACCTTCCACAGAAGGCACACACATGCACACACTCACACCTAGGGCCAATTTAGAGTGTCCAATCCACTTACAGCATGTCTTTGGGATGTGGGAGGAAACCGGAGCACCCGGAGGAAACCCACGCAACCACAGGGAGGACATGCAGACTCCGCACAGAAGGCACCCCAGCCAAGGATCGATCCAGGGAACCTCTTGCTGTGAGGCGACAATGCTAACCCCTGCATATTGTTACTAAAGTACAAAAACAAAAACAATGACATAACTTTAGTCTTTTGTCTTTTTTCCCATTTAGAAGCAACCAATGGAAAAATATAAAATCGATTTTGCAATATATTAATTCTATGATGTTTTACGTAGGACACAGAAATATGCAGTCATCAGTATATTAAACTAATGTTGTGCCTCTGATATGCTCTTTCATTTTATTCATGAATAATAAGAACAAACGTGGCCCCTGTATAAATTCTTTGGAACCTCGGTATTTATAGGGTAGGGGATTGTATACAGAGTAACACTATTCAACATAGTTGTCTTAGTACAGTAAAACAGAAGGTTAGTAAACCCCTTTAAGGTGCTAGGCTAAATCCTATCTCATGCAAATGATCATTAAGAACAGAGTGACAGATGGTGCCAAATGCCTTTGAAAAACTCATTAAAACTTCTGAAATGTGGAATGTCTCACATCCAACAATCTACACACATCCTTACATTCCAGAGCATTTTTTGAAAAATCTGGTTAAAAAGCATAAACCAAACATGTGTAAATATCTTGTGAATAGTAAATACTATTTAAAATGTATAGAGTGCAATGTTATCAGCAAGATATCTTCTTTACATTGATAATGATCAATGCATTCACAGGCCTTTATAGTGCTGCTTTAATATATTATAATACACACAAAGTTAGAATTATGTTTTCTCCCAAGTTTCACAATTTTTCATATCTTATATATTGTAGAGTCTGTACCGTCAGATCACTTTTGTTCCATCAGACTTGAGCTTTCACATGACAACAAGAAATTCCTGTCGGAGGTGCTCATTTATTGAGATATTTGCAGAAATGTAAAAAGTGCTTATTTGTATAATTAATGTAAAAAACATTAAATATCTCTAAGATGTACAACTGACTTGGTTTCTGAATTATTAGTATCCTTAAGGAAATATCCCATATCATCATAAAGTTAGTAAACAACTAACAATATCTTCAATAAAATATTATACATGGCAGTGACAATGTATTTCTGTCTCCTGCCATGACACCTCTCACAATATTCATCTGTAATATTTATCTCTCTCACTTACAAAACTATTAATGTTAATATGAAAATATGGATAATAAGTGACAAATAGTGACTAAGATCTCCATTTCAGGACATCCTAGTTTAAAAATCTTAGTGTTATTTTGTTATTTACACTACACCTTGCTCTTGCTTATGTTTCCTATTATTAATTGATAAGCCCTCTGGTTACAGAAGTCAGTCCTAAAAATGTTAGGATTATGTTAGGACCTATAGGTGTTAAATGGAAGTATACAAAAAGGAACTATAAATGCCAGTGTCATACCTCAGTTATTTCTTTCTTAGCCTAGCCCTTGTCCACTTGCTTTGCATTTATGTTAGCTGTGTTTATGTCGTCACCCTTTCTAAATCATGCTAAGCTCCAGACAGAATATCATATTGATTCCAGTCAGTACATATTTGAATGTGTAAACATTTTGCACTAGTCTGATAAAGGGGATCAATATATTGAGTCAGTTCCAGCTTAGAAGTACTTTCTGCAATGTAGGAGTACATATATTTTTGCTTTCCATCCCAAGCCTAAGTACTTGCACTTTAGGGAAGACTTCTGTTTACCAGAACAGTGACAGGATGGATGACATATAGCCCTGTTTGCTGACATATGGTGAAAGGAATGTCCCATGGGTCTATATTAACATGTTGAAAGACATGTTCGCTGAACATGTCTTAATTGGCATGAAAATATCGGCACTTTAAAATCCCAAAGGGCCGCTTCAGCAAATTTTTTCCTAGGGGAAAAAAATCACTTGGCCATCATTAGGGATTTGCCCTTTTCCCCGCTGCAGTATAATCTCGGAGTTGGTATATTTAGTTTGGAGGGGGTAGGGGCAAAACCCCCCCACTATGTAGGGTTTGAAAGTTTTTTTTTTTTTTTTTGTGCATGGCCAAGCGATTTTTTTCCCCCTGGGAAAAAATCCGCTGACACAGCCATTTGGGATTTTAACAAGTCAATATTTCCATGTTGATTAAGATGTGTTCGGCGAACATGTCTTTTGATATGGTAATATAGACCCATGTCTCAACATCTTTTATTTTGCCCCCTACCTTGATATTCACCCAGTTCACACCAGCCCATTTATTCTCTTCTGTCTCTCCCAGCAAGTAGGCAGAGGCTGTGGCCTGATTGTGTCATACCTCTAGACACAAGCGGAACAGAGTGATCTTAAATGTCTCCCCCATTTAAGAAGGGTGAGAGCTTGGAGGCAGGCATCATGTAAGTGAATAGTTGTGAGGGCTCTGGGATATATGGAAGAGAAAACACTAACTGGGACAGAACAAGTATGACATCACCTTCCATGATCAAAACCAAACATTCATCAAATAGGGCCCTTGACAAGGTAATGGATTGAGCCCCCCCACAGCCATTACAATGTCTCATTAATTGGTTATTTCTCTTCAGTTTCCATAAACACTGCTCAACCCTGTCAGTGTGCATACCATTTTCTTCTTTACGTTTACAATGATTACAGATATTTGTTTTTAATTTAAAACTTTTACTTCAAGTTTTACAGCACAAACACCGATAGACACTGCTAAACAAAACAATATAGTCTAGCAATGAAAAGAGATCTAGTATTAACAGTAAACTTCTCTGCCCTTGAAACTCACAGCCATCCAAATGGCATTGAAACCCACATTCAAAGAAAATGCATGTGGCCAGTGGCAGATAAAGTATACCTTTGGGGCTATTTTCAAACCATAGGCCCCTTGTACTCATTTTTAGGACCAGGCATATATGCATGTTTTCTTTGATTCACCTTCCTGATTGTATTAAATTTTATTCCTTGTACAATACAGCACCACCTGTTAGAATGTGTTTGAAATTTGTAGTTTTGAACATTTTTCCAGTAAGCAATGAAAGAAAACTTATCAGCCAATAATGACAAAAACTGGCAATTTCAGAACATTTCAACCATAAAAGGCCACTCAATATAAGTCAATAAGCACAATCTTTGCAGAAGTAAAAGTCATCTGAATAATTCCACATTAAAGAGATCTGTAACTAATGAAGAGGTTGTTGCAAGCAAATCATTTTATATTTCAGTGTTTCATCTACAAATTCAGTGCCTTCTACCCTTGAAGAATAAATTGCCTAGGTTACACTAAAAAATGGTAGGCTGGTAGTATTGCAATAGGGAATGAAGGGAAAACCAACAACAGGTTCATAGTTACTAGGCATCTCATCCAAAAGATTTCATACCCAGGACTGCAGCACCCCCCCCCTTTAAAGTACAACACAGTATCATCAATCCATCTACATGGTGTGTGAGTAGAACCCTTAGCCTTCTGCATCAAAAGCAAGTATGCTACCTGTTGTGCTACTAACACTGCTTTCAAATTATACAGCACAAATAGTGATGCCATTTGCTAAATAAAACAGTTGCACATTGAAAACAGACTTAGAATGAGCAGCAATAAACTTATCTTCCCTTGAAGCTCACAATTCCCTGAAAATGCAATTGTAGTGCTCTGGTAGTTGATGTAGAGGCTTCTAAGGTACAGAGTTTGAGCCTGAACATGAAGAAATTAAATAACCTGTCATCCCTAACTAGAATATTTTACACACACACACACACATACACACACACACACACACACACACATACACACTCCTCCTACCCCTCTGTTTGTGCCTTAATCTCGAGCACTTATGTTTCAATTCTGTGGGTGTGGAAAAGCAGAAGCAACAGCAGGAGGTGTGTGCATCGATGTACTCTGGGATGCACAGACGCAAAGGCCAAAAGGTGTTTGTTCTCTTAAAGAAGAATGAATGCTCTTAAAGAAGAAATTTAATTTTTTTAATTAAAAAATAAATCTTGTGGCACCTCCACAGCCAGCGGGCCCCTTTCCAGTCAGTGGGCCCTAGGTCGCCTAGTGCTGGAGCCAGCTCTTCTTGTCATTCTGTTCTCAACTTCTAAATACATTTTAAACATTTCTTTATACACCACCACCAATATATTCAATTTTCATAGTGCACTTTCATCATCATGTTTCCTTACATAATTTTCTGGTCATCCTTTTTGCTAGCCTGACAGGTTAACCATTGTATTCCCTTTCTTTCCTTTATCATTTATTTATATAACATTTGTTAACCAGGAAAGTGTGACTTGGAACAAAGCCAATTTTCAGTGGAGGCCCGGGGAGAAATGCTCCAGACGTATGTCTTTGTAATTCTCTGACTTAACTTCTCTTATCTCGCTGAAATATCCTTTTATAGCCCATACTGCTCTGTGATCATGAAAATTCAGCCATTTCCAGCCTCAGGACTTCATTTCTATCATTTGACTATATGGCATAATCTTTTTCTGTTTTAAACATTCCTCTTCTGTATGCCCACTCCCTATTTTTCCCTGTTTTCAATCCTCCAAATTTTATCAAGTCTATCATCGCCTCAATACCTTGTGTTATTTTTCCTATTTTCTTACTTGAGTTAAAATTAAAGTATCCCACCATATATTGATATATTTACCATTACATACTTATTTCTGCAAACATATTTTCCTTTCAGGCATATTGTGTACGAATATATCACAATTACTCTGATAAATCTTTCCCTTCTTCTCATATCATATATTACCAACTTCCCAGGTACCGCTGCTGTTACAGCTAATAATTTTATTTAACCACTTCTTATCAGAATCCCTATCCCTGATCATATCTCATTTCTCACTGACTATATAATCTTCCTTGCCCATATTGCCACAACTCTGTTTATCCTTCTTTACACACCTTGTGTCCAACAAACATATCATATCCGTATCTAATTTCTTATACCATTCAGTTACTAACAAACTCCTGATATCATTTTGTATATTGTTTAGATTTAATGCCAATATTCCTATATCATGTTCTTTTCTCTGTGTTTTTTACACCCTGTTTGTATTCTTCTTGTTTTTTGTCTAACTCAATTGATTTTTCATAATTTTGTTCTTGTTCTTCCTCTCTCTAACTTTCTCTCTCCTTCATCACTTTCCAATACTGCATACTTACTTTTAATTTGTATCGGAGACTTCTCTGTCTGTAGACCATCACACTCTATTTACTCTACCCTTTCCAGTATTTTACACATTCTCTTTTTCACTTATTTCCCCATAATGCCTTCTTCTTCATAAATATCTTCAGTAACATTTTCAACTAACTCTGCATCTCCTGAAATGTCCACTGTCATTACATCTTCTATATAGTCAGTGAGGTTCAGTCCCTCACTTTCAAAATGCAAATGTGCTAATCTCATTCTTAGCTTTCAGTAACTCCAAAAAACTGTGTATAATAGTCATTTACATTCCCCCGAGAAATAACATCCCTGTTTTAAAGCTATAATATCCTGGGCTTCCTCCACTATAAAAAAATGGCACTATTATTTTAGGTGACATGATCATCGATTGGACTTCTACATCCTCTACAAAATCTCTTAAGCCATAAACCTCCCTCAACTCACAAATGCACTAAGGAATCACTCTTAGAAGAATTCAATCTCTCCCCTATTTCCACTTACTTTATAAAGAAACATATCCAAAACCTAAAGCCCTGCTCTAATTCAGCCAATAATATTCCTGCCAAATTCCTCAAAACTGCTGCCAATACTGTAGCCTAGCCAATCAGTATCTTAATCAACAGGTCTATCCAGGTATCCTATGTCCCCTGCCTATAGAAAAAAGCAATAATCCTCCTTCTTCATAAAGGCGGCCCCCTCCTTTGATATCTCAAACTTCAAACTTCCGGCCCATCGCCATCCTCTCCCCTATCTCTAAAATATTGAAAAAATGTGTCCATAAATAACTCATCCATCACCTTCTTAACCACAACATCCTCTCACCTACCCAGCATGGATTCTGTCCAGGGCATAGTACGTCAACTGCCATGATCTCCTTTTTGGATAACATTAACAAAGCCCATCACTGTGGCCATACAGTGTCAGTCCTCGTTTTTGATCTATCAAAAGCTTTCAATATTATTTCTCATCCCATTCTCCTATCTCAACTCTCTTCTTTAGGGTTATCTTCTCAGTCTCTTAACCGGTTTAGAAGCTATCTTGCAGATAGGCAGCATGCTGTTAAATGGCAAAACTCTCTCTCTCCTAACCTACATAATCCTACGGGCATCCCACAAGGCTCAATTTTAGGACCTCTTCTATTCAATATATTTATAAATAATCTACATCAAACTATTACAAATGCCTCCCTAGTGCAGTATGCAGATGATTTGACTATCACTGGCTCTGCACCCAATCCTGCATCTCTTCAACAAATGACAAAATAACATTCAGTATAGTTGAATCTTAGCTCCACAAAATCATCTCTCTCTAAACCAAAAAAAAAAACAAACAAGCTTATGCTATTTATTTACCCCCAAAAGAAATATAGCATTTAACAAAGAAAATTTCATCACTCTCACTAAACTCCATTAAAATCAAACTTGTTACTAGTACCAAATTATTAGGAGTCATAATAGATGGAAACCTTAAGTTCGACCAACATGTCCAATCCAACATTAATAAAACCCACAAAAAACTAGGGCTTCTGTACAGACATAACAAGTTTCTCTCCTTACCATCCAAACATTAGCCCTCTCCTATCTCCTACCTTCACTAACCTATGGTGCATCCTTGTTAATCTTCAGTCTTCCCTAAAAATCAAACTAGAATCTGATATAACAAGAGTGCCAAATTTGCCACAGGCAGTCATCACGCCTCCCATCACTGCAACTCATTAAGAAAATTACAATGGCTAGAATCCCCCCACTACCTATTACTCTTGCAACTAACCACTTCACACAAACTTATCTACAAACCACAAGATTGCTCTGCCCTCAGCTCCCTACTTGTCCCCTACTCCCCTCTCAGGCCTCTATGTTCAGAACACCAACACACACTCTAAATTGATAAACCAAAGCTTGCAGCAGGTAAACTGCTTTACTCTTGGACCATGGCCAGATCCTGGAATAAACTCCCTTCCTCTATTCGCAGTGAACATCCCTCAAACTTCAAATCTGCCCTATATAATCTCTTCTCCAACTGAATATGTAACTGTACTAAGCCACACACTACCACACACAAAGCCATTACCTGACCTTTGCTCCCGACCAGTCTAAGCTGCTCACCATTACAATATTAGCCTTGCTCATTACCTTGCATCATCTCTAATCTACTCTAGCTTACTAAACCCACTATCTCTCTATTCTGTAGCTCTACCTGAAGTTGCTTAACTTCCAGCTCTTGTTCTTCACCTCACCAGAACTTGCCTAAATTAATTTTTTCTCTCCATGCTTCTACTGACAAAAAAACTTCTACACTGGTTCCTTCTGCTACCTCCTAACACTTCAATGCAACTTTCTGCTAAATAAATTTCTATTGGAACTTGTAATACTACAATACTGATTTATATTATATTCTTATCTAGTTTGTTTCTGTCTTAGAGCCAGTAACATTGGACTCCTCTATGTATAATAGAACCTGCTCATGCAATTTGCTCTGTTATTATTGTTTCTGCATTTTTGCCTATTATAATGTACCTCATTGCAATTACTGTATACTTATTGTTTTTTTTAATACTATATTTTTTCTTGGAACTTATTGTTTTTGTATTGCTTCACTGCAACTATTGTATTTTATAAAGGTTTTTTTTGTCTTGTCTTGGAGCTTTTCTCCACAGGCCTCCACTGAACATGGGCTCTCTGTGGCCCAGTGGACATTCCCGGTAAACAAATGTCAATAAATAAATAAATATACTGGTATACAATTCCTGGTACTATGCCCCCTTTCCCCACATTGTCCTCATCATCTTTTTTACAATCTTAAACTAAATGTGTTGTTTCTACACAGGGAAAAAAAAGGTTTAGGTAATCCCCATTATTCAACGGTGGCCTTTTACCCACGTAACGTTATTATGTTTGGTGTATGCTGTATTTTTCATTCACTCATATTTAGTGTTGCTCATAATTCCTACCCTCCTGTCCAAACTTTTCTTTCATCATGTACTTTACTATGAACAGAAAGAAGTTTTTAACTCAAATCCTTCTCCATCTGATGTTTTGAACTGTGTATATTTAATTTTCTTTTTTAATTCCATACTTAAATTCTGAAACAGAAAGCCTTTCCATGGTGACAGCATGTTTTCTCTGCTTCACTCATAAAGCATTCTGGTAGAAAAATACATATCAACTATCACTTCACAAAGCCCGATTACATAAGTAAATTAATGCTCTAAAGTCTTTTAAATCAAAACCAGACGGCAAAATAATATGATCTATTATGTCATGTTAGTTGCGTCATTGTTTTTTCTTCTTCTGTTTGTTGCTACTGACCATTTTTCTCTGCATATTCAGTCATTCAATTCTCCTTTGTGGGTCCATTTCCCTTTTTCTCCATGCTTCTAATTCTTTTGTCTGCCTAACTCACAATTTCAACAAAAACCTTTGTAGTTTTCTTTTCAATATGTGTACCAGTTTTTCTCACTTCACCCTGCTGCAGGTGGTATGCTTTTAAAGCCGTCTTTTCTACCACCTGAACAAACATCCAGATTTATACCATCAGTTCCACCATTTGTTTCTTTCCTCTCCCTCTAAGCTTCTCACCAGTATTTTCAGAAGTTTCCTGTTCCTGTAGCAACTGTTCTACCATTGTATCCCAATCAGCCTGATTTCCAACCTTTTGCTCTTCCTCCTGGATTAAATCCATTAATTTGAGCAATGATATCATAATGGGGGTATTAAGTACTTGTTCCAATCTGCAATTATATCATAATGGGGGTATTAAGTACTTGTTCCAATGTGACATAAGTTTGCCAAGTAGCAGATCTTCAGACTTTACATATTAAGAGACACAGATGAATCAAATGGGAAGGATACCATAGGCAGATACTGTTTTACTATATGCACAGGCTAAAACAGTCTTTTTACTTATTTCAAAGGCAACCTCCATGAATAAGCATTTCTTGTTAGCTGTGGGAAGGAATTGTTGGACGATGATGTTAGCATGAATTGTATCTTATATATAAATAAGAGCATCTCCAACATTTCTTAAAGATTGTGTCTTCCCTGAAGGCAGCATATCTAGAAATGTCTACGTTTGACTTCTGTTACTGAGTTTAAGCCATGACTGAAGGAAACATCAGACATTGGGTCTTAAATTGGAATGTCATGCCTAGGCTTCATCAGTTTCGTTTGTAACACTCCTTGTATTCCAATGCAAGTCTTAATTCTTTGATGTCAGCCCATAGTTTATCTGTGGAAGAGGTGATGCCATATTTTGGAATAATGTTGAAAGGGGTCAAGGGTTTAGTTTAATATAAAAAGAGAGCATTAAAAGAGAAAAGTTCAAAGGACAAATGTGGAGCCTTTTGGTATGTGTATTATTTGAGCAGCAGATATTGTTGGACAACAGTAGTTCCAGGAGTGACTGACATGCTTAGGATGGCAGTGCTCAGCTGAGATCTCATACTATTCTTTGATAAATGTGTTATCTTCACTGCGAGTTATGAGATGTTAATAAAGCAAAATCTGCTTTTAAGCTAGATGGTAGCATGATTTTGTCACTAGTTTTTCATTTGTGATCATTACTAGTAGAATACATTGTATGATAGCATTGGGAAACCTTTGCCTCATTGCACAATCCAGTCTTTAGATATTGTCTGAGAAAATGTGAGCTAGAGAATACTAGAAAATCAAGTAATAGGTTTGTAAGAGTTAAGGAAAGTTCTCATCTTTAGCCGTCTCCTGCAGAGTAGTCAACAGGGAAGTACATTTTTAGAATATATGCAAGTAAGAGGTGCTATTAAAGAAGTACAGGTACTATACCTGGGGTGAAGAGTCACTGTAGTAGTGACAATGTAGTGATGAGATTATACTGTGTTTAAGTTTAGATTATTGATGATGGATGAGGTGGAATAAGAAAGAGATGTTTACTTGGGGAAAGTTTATGGTAGGGAAAGTTAAACAATGTAAGAAACTATTCAATATGCTGTTTTAAGATAAATTCATTTGTTTTAATGTTGTTTCTAAGATTAGGAACACACATTGTCTAAACAATGTCAATATATACAATCTACTTCAGTCCCCAGGAGTGCAAGCAATATCTGCAAATATCAAAGGAAGACACAAGTCAGGCTACAGAAAAAGTAAAAAAAATCATATTGCACACTACACAGAAACTGTAGTATATAATCCATAATAAAAAAAATCTGTTCTCCATATTAAAAGTAATCATCCAAAACTAGCAGGCAACAGTACTGCAGGAAGTATTTTATAAGGTGAGCAAGGTATACAAATTAGGTAGGTAAGATGTTCAAATTCAAACAAATTTTAACATTTTTATTATTTGGACAAGGATTCTTGTTATATAGATGGAAAGTGGGATTTCTTTTCATACGTTTTGAATTCCAATTGATGTTTTTGCAAACATGGAAATACATTTTTTGAGTTGGTTGCCCTTCAAGCTTTATATGTCTTCCAAACCCTACCTCTTTGGGTCATCTTATTTTTAACAGTTGAATATAAGAAGGTGAGTATTATAAATGTCTATTACAAGCATAGTTTTTCAGAATGTTTATTAAAAGCTTTGTAAATAAATTACTGGACTCGTCAATTTGGGGAGGGAGCTGCATTTTAGCATTTACAGTCCACTTTACTAAGTTTTTGGGCAACTGCTGTGACTTAGAGATTATTTAATCTTGTGACCTGCATAGTGATTGACAAGGCTTGAATCTTTTTGAATGTTCATGTGTCATAAATACATATGGGATTACTCAGTATATGAGGAGATGTGGTGACATTTTTTGTATGGACCCATTTAGGTAAGATGACCATAATGTTAGTTTTATAACTTTGTTATGGGGTATGAATGAGGTAGGCAAAGGTCTCAATAGTATTCACTTTTTCATTGGTGACAGAAGGGGACTATGAGATGCCGAAGTCTTTCATGAGTTCTATTTTAGTAGAATTACATGCTTCCAGCCAAGTTAAAATGTCAGAATTTTTCTTCTGGGCATTTTGTGGCTTCAAGTAAACACAAAGAATCCTTACCTTCTACGTCTCCCCATATGGATAGATTCCACAAAAAAAAAAAAACCTGCCTTTTATTTCTGGAGTGCTGCTCAACTAGCATAGAGTTAAAAGTGTCTTTGACTAACATAGTCATACCTGAAGCTTTTGGTAATAGTGTGTCCTTCCCATAAATTTTGTAACCGTGTCTATGGAGTTCACTGCTTCATTTCATAGGTTTCAGCTATGTACTTTTCACCAGCTCTTGCATATTTATGAATCCATGCATGAAATTCTACAGTTTTACTACATAGTATGTATGTGCTGAAAAGTTCCTGTCATAAACTTTTAGAACGCTAACTTTTTCTGACCACTAAGTATACAAAGACAATAAAACATTTTTCTATACTCTGATAAATACTCTAAACCCATTTAAAAAGCTATTAATTTACTCAAGAAAATTTATTTAAAGCAACCATCACTAGAAAATGTTGTGATGCAAAATCATGCAGAACAATTCTATTTAGTTAAAAAAATGAATAAAATCAAACATGTGCATGATTAATATTTAAAATCTAGTTTAGATGAAAGATGCTGATAATTTTAAGAGATTAATTCAGTCTTTGGAGTGTGTTGGTAGTGTGTTGGTAGCAGAATGCAGTTGTAGGAATATCTTCAACAAGGTGCAGCATAATCTGGCACTAATTTAGCACCACAAAGAAAATGCAGAAGGATTTTACTGCATAATGATAATAATGTTTTAAGAAGATATCTTTAGAGATTAGTTTGTGTGATGCAATGACCTAGTCAAATGCTTCCTTGTTTGGTAGGAGTGGAAGGAGCAGGAGGGACTAGATCTGTGCTTCATTCAGGATCTGAGTGAATGAGTTAGTCAATAAGAGGTGGTCAGTGGCAGTAAGCACAGGAGTGTCCATGATTAGCAATGAAATCTGACAACATATGGAGGCATACAAGGAGTACTGTGGCAAATAGAAAGCTGGACAAAAATTTCCCAATTAAGCATCACAAAACTAAAGGGTGCAAGTGTAACTAGCAATGACTTGATGGCAAATATCTACCTGTAGCTAGTAACATTTCTTTTCATTGGGCAGTCATAGTTAAACAGATGACAGGCAACTAAAATAAGAACCCAGAATGCAATATGGAATTGAGGGGTGGGGTAGAAGATATATACATGCACATTATACATTATATGAAACAATAGTCAGGCTGTATGTGGGGGTAGTGTTTGCTTCCTTTTTAGCATTTCCTTTTTGCCTTTTACTATTTACTACCTGTGTGCTAGGAAATCACAAAACAGTGATATTACAGGATGGAAGAATAAATGAGTTGTCTAATTTCACTAGAGAAGGATGACTGAAAGGTACTAAGTAGTACAGTTATCATGGGGGACAGTAGTTTCCATAGTATTTTACCTTCAAAGCTACTGTTTGACCTCATAGAAATAGTTGTGATTAAATGTTTCATAAGAAACCTGATGGCTATCATACAACAGGGAAAGGCAGCAATTTCCTTACCAAGTTATCTATGTATTTGCTTGTGAAATGTGTTTCTTTTTTTTAAACATGCTAAACCTTGGACTATGTTTATACACATTCCCTCTTTAAAACTTGGTGAAGCACAACTGTGCAAGTATTAACTGCTGAATGTTACACTATGGCTACTTCTTGTAGGTAGCACATTAACGGCACTGATTTTGTGTATGTCCTTAAACGTCTTGAAAACAAAGGTATTCCAGAAAGTTCGAGTCAGGTCTGGGTCACAGGTAGGATACCACAAAGAGTCCAGATAAAATCACTTTAGCTAGCAGATCTAGGGATTCTCTCTCTATTTGATGCCCTCCCTGTAAGGTGAGTAAAGATGCCTTGTTGAAGTTTGAAGTAGTTTATTCAGTTAGGTAGGTTGATGGATGAGTGTTGTTCCTTGTCCTCAATGAATGTGCTGAAATGTGTTGGAAAATTGCTGTTTTTAATATCATTGTCTCCGTACCACTAGCAGAACACATTAATCTCTCCCCTCAACAAACAGCACTGGTTTCACCCTCCCAGCAGGTTACTCTGCAAATTAATTATATTGCAACCTCCTTATCCCAGTTCCACATGATACATAGCCCTTCATCCAGGTCTCTTGTTCTACTCCACTCACCAAAATGTAAACAGTGTTTAAGGGTGATGTGTTGAATATTTAAGCAATAACCCATGCCTGGGTGTGGGTAATGCTGGATTTACTCATGGTTGGTGTGGTTTGGTTATGAGGGCGAAGCCCGAATGGCCAAACAAAGAGAATCGCGGGTAAATCCAGCATTACCCACACCCAGAAGTGGGTTATTGCTATTATACAATGACTTTATTTAAGAAAAAAAAAAACTTACTTTTCTTAAATAATGGCATTGTAGAATGCCTCCGTGTTGCCCATCCGCAGCTGTCTGCTATTCTGCGGCAGCTCTGATGTACTGCACATGCGTATGCCTATCAAAACACATTCATTGGAAGCAATGGAGTAAGCAAGATCTCCTTTGCTTTAAAAGTTGTCTCGCTATGTTAAAGGACTTTAACATAGCAAGATAGCTTTAAAAAAAGCAGTGGAGATTTTTCCTTTCTCCGTTGCTTTTTTTAAAGCTGTCTCGGTATGTTAAAACCACTTAACATAGTGAGACAGCTTTAAAAAAGCAACGGAGAAAGGAAGATCTCCATTGTTTTTTTAAGCTATCTCGCTATGTTAAACCCGTTTAACATAGCGAGATTACAGCAACGGAGCACTTCCGTTCTCTGTTGCTGTAACAGAAAAACAAAAAAACAAAACAATAGACTTATACTAATGTAAAAAGTCCGGGCGACCGGACCTTTTTCATTAGTATAAGTCTGATTTTCAATGGGCACACTGACCAATCAGCGTGCATGTTTTGGAATATTAATGGGAGGTCATTGTATAATTGTTTATTTTTTTAAAGCTCACCATGGCAGTATAGCATAGGGCCGCTGAGACAGCATACCACATGGATCATGCCATATAACTTTGCAGTATACTTGACCACCTTACTGATGAGCATCACATACTAGACACACACATTAGCAGGACACTGACATTTTGAATGTCCTCATGGCAAGCATCCACAGTGTGGATAGCCATCTTTTATTTATCCTGGCTTGCATCTTTTAAAAGATTATTTTACAATGTTGCGTCTAATTCACAAATGATCATTGTCAATTCCTTGAGAAAGCATTACTGTAATGTTACAGTTTTACACCTGAAGTTTTATTGTCGTAGCTTATTCTAAGCATTTTCACCAGCACTTCTGTGTTGCTGAATTATTGCTTAGCTCTATGCTCTAATGTTATTTTCAGGTACAGCTTTGTAGCCAACAATTACAATCTGCTTTGGGATATTTTATTTACAGTCTAACAGAGTACTTATTTCTCTGTGTGGATCTTATCTGTGGGCCTTCTTACTATTATTTGTTTGCACCAAATCTATCTTCTGAATGTATTACCAGCTTTAAGTTAATCCTATGGGTTTGGAGTAACAGCATTATAGGTGCTGAACAAATACAATAAATGTCATGCAGCCACACTGCTCATAAAAGTAAAAATGAAAGATACTTTATTAGCAAACTAACTGTTCACTATTTTCAAAGGAGAATGTTATACTTTGACCAACACACACTTTTTACATGCCACTTCAATCAGAAAATCCAGAGAAACCATTCTACCATGATCAGTTCCACATTTTCTGCCCCTTCAATGCATATTTTAATCAATGTGGAAAACACAAGACAAAGCTTAGAGCCCAACTCTCAAAATAACACAGTTTATTAAGAACAAAAATAACAGCAAAGCTTTTGAGTCAATAAAACTCCTTCTCAATGCTTGATACAAAATAACATTGTTTGAATACATCTTTTATCTAAAAAGCCAGCCTATCAAAACACATTCAATTATCACATGCTCATTTGAAAATGCCAGTTAAAAACATACTTAATAGCTCTGATAAAATAAATAAATACATAAGTAAATAGAACAGCTCAGTCTGAATGAGAAAAAAGAAAAAAAAAAGAGAAGAAAAAATATATAACGAGGCATAACAACTTATAAAAATTTTCACTTAGATTTTAAAACGGGTTTGATGCTGTTCATAGTATTAAGTCCTGGGGGTGTGCCAGCTCTAAAATATTTTATCCATTTATATTCAGCCATTTCTATTTTAGTAATTAGATCACCCCCTCGTACATCGAAAAAAATCTTTTGAAGTACTCTAAAGTTAGAGTATTTGTGTCAATACCTTTACATAGGTCTGAAAGATGGGACACAATTCTCTCTTTCAACTTCTGATTTATCTTTCCAGTATAAAAACTATTACATTTGATGCAATTAGCAAAGTAGATCACATTTTCAGTGTGACAGGTTGAAAACACACTGAATTTAAAATCATGTTTGGTAATAGAATGTCTATAACTTGTATCAATATTAATCTCATTGCAATAAACACAATTGCAGCAAGGAACAATTCCTTTCCTATTCAGGGCTATAGTGTGTGGCAGATCTAGGGCTAAGTCTTTATAACATAAATGTTGTTTGAGGCTCTTCTTTTTAAAAATAAAATGTGGTGATTTAGCAACATTTTTAGTTTCAGAATTGGACTACAATATTGCCCAGTTCTTCTGTATTATATTCTTTATGATGTTGGTATGTCTGTTATATTTTGTAATATAGCCTAAGGTGCAATTCCTAGCATAGTGTTCATTCCTTACCACATTGCTAATATCTGCAAAATATGGGTTTAGTGCTCGTATTTTAAAAAACAGTGTTTCTGATGCTTAGGTAAAACCGCAGACTATAATAATATTTAAAGGTAGATGGCCAAATATATTTAGACAGAGAAGATTCAGTGCTAGCATAATTTTATGATCACAGCTCAGGGTAAATGAAAGGCTGGTTACTTGCATATTATGTGAATATTTTCTTCTTCTTATAAAGTGTTACATATATTTCATGCAAATGTGAAAACTGCAAAAAGTGTTTACATACATGCTTGTACTGGAAGTTAGTTCAGAGGATTAAGACATTTAACAAAAAGGATGTTATACATAAAGGTGGGACTAATAACTTTTTAATACAATTATGCTTTCTGTAATGTCTTTAAATGTCAATGGTCTCACAGATAAATAGAAAAAAGTAAGAAAAGTGAACCATATTAAAAAAAACTTAAACTGCAAATAGTTATGTTAACTTTTAATACAATGATGCTTTCTATAATGTCTTTAAATGTCAATGGTCTCACAGATAAATAGAAAAAAGTAAGAAAAGTGAACCATATTAAAAAAAACAAACTGCAAATAGTTATGTTACAGGAGACACACTTGGAAAAAAATAAATGTGCATTTGATAAAGAAAGGTTTTCAGGATGGTTATTCAGTGGAATATCTGGGACAAAGGAAAAGAGGAGTACTTATATTAATTGCAAGAGGAGCTCCAATAGTGATAGAAGAGGATAAAAAGATAATAATGGCAGATTTGTAGTGCTAAAGGGCTACTGGCAAGGGAGGAGGATTACAATGGCAAGTATGTATATTCCACCTAAAACTGCTATAATGGAGCTTAAGAAAATTCTGGGAGAAATAATCAGTTTTCATCAAGGTATATTACTTATAGTGGGACTGGAATTTGATTTACAGCAGTGAAGATGTGTCTGGGGGCCCAGAAGGGAAATTATAACAAAGGAAGGTAGATTTTTGAAGAAATATATGAAAATATTTGGCATGGAGGATGTGAATTCAGTAACAGGAGTTCAGGGTGAATTTACATATTCCCCAAGACATAAAAACTGGGCTAGGCTAGACAGAATTTACATTTTACAGGAACACGCGCATTTAATTGAAGGTCTTGATACGCACCCAATAACTATTTCAGATCATGCACCAATAATAACTAAAATAAAAACTCAGGGTAATTAAAGAAAAATGAGACACTGGCACTTTCCACCTATCTGTTGAAAAGATAGGAAGTTGAGGAATGGGTGGTGGAGATTATTCAGGAGCTATTCAAGAGGATAGAAACTACTTCTGAATATATAGTTAGGGAGTGGGATAAAATTAAGGTGGAGTTTAAAAATAGGGTGGAGATAAAAGAAAGGCAGCTATGGTTAAGAAGAAACAAGAATTATTCAGAGGGACTGACAAATGTTAAAGTATTGCAGAATAGGGGAATCTCATAGAACAAGAAGAGGGTTAAATGCAGAATGCTAAGCAAAATAAATAAGGGATTACCTCAATAACATGCATGAGTTTAGAAAGATTGCTGTTACACTAGGGCACTAAAACTTTTAGCACAATGACTCAGGCAACAGAAAGTAGAAAGGGCTGTTGCTAAACTTAGGGAAACTATAACAAGGAAGGTGACAACAGATGCTGTAGAGGTATTAGAAATATTTCAGAAATTCTATGAAAGTCTATATAAAGCAGATAAATATGGAAATCAAGAAAAGATACAAATGTAAATGTTTATGAAAGAATTAAATATGCCAAGGTTAGGGGCTCAATTACTAATGGTTAGGATAGCAAGAGATGAGATAAAAATTGTGATGTACAACCAATCTACAGGAAAGTTCCCAGGAATAGATGGTATTCCTGTGGAAGTTTGGAAGCTAGGAGGGAAAAACTGATAAAAATCTGGAAGGTTTTGTTTAACAGTATTTTAAGAGCAGGAGAAGTACCAACATCCTGGAAGAAAGCAGTGGTAGCTGTAATACCTAAAGAGGGTAAAGATTCATCAAATCCAGCTTCATACAGGCCCAGCTCAGTAATAAACCATGATTATAAAGTGTTCATGTCTATAATGTCTAAAAGAATGGCAAATGTAATGCCAAAATTGATAGATATGGATCAATGTGGTTTTGTGGAGGGGAGGCAAACATTTGCCAACATTAACAAACATTGATGATCCAAAGGGAAGTGAAATGTAAGATAGTGCCATTGTTGTTAGTGGATCTTGATGGTGAGAAAGCATTTGACAGAGTAAGCTGGGACTTTATGAGCAGGGCAATGGAAGCATTTGCATTTCCTGAAAAAATGATAAGGTTGATTAGGAAGGTATATGAGGGATCAGAAGCAAAAATTAAATGGGTAGGGTCCTCACTGATAATTTCTGCTTGAGCGGAGGAACCAGGCAGGGGTGTCCTCCTTTCCCTTTATTATTTGCATTATATGTAGAACCATTGCTAAAGAAAATAAGGGACTCAGAAATTCAAGTATATAATTGGTATGGTAGTAAAGAAAAACTAGCTCTGTTTGCAGATGATATTATTTTATAGCTGACAAAACCAGAAAGAGACATTACAGTGTCGTGGAACATTTTGAGACAGTTTCACATCTTTTCAGGAAACAAAATAAATGAAGCTAAAACAAATGCAACAGAGGCAAAGTATGTACCCACACACAAATTGGTTCAGCAATATCCGCATTTATGGGGACATGATAAAGTGAAGTATTTAGAAGTATGGATTAACAATTATTCTGGTGTGGCAGCTAATGATATGTGGGAAGAGACTAAACAAAAGATAATACAAAAACTGAGAAAATGGAAACTTTGTTGTATGGATAGTAAGATAAAAGCAGTTAAAATGTTTTAGCCCCATTAGTCTTACACACAGGTCAGGCATACTTTTATCAACCTGAGGAGGAGTTGCGGATAGCAATTAATAAAGAGCTGAAACAATTTATCTGGGAGGGGAAGATGGCAACAGTCACATGGGAAAAGCTGATTCTTCCAGGAGAACAGGGCGGATTGGAATTACCCAATTTGAAGAGGTATTTCAGAGCTACACAATTAAGGCTCCTGTACAAAGCACAAGCAGAAAACTATAATTCAAAATCGAGAGATAATGATGATGAAATGGGGGGGGGGGCTCAAGAAACAAGGATGTATCCCAGGATTTTGGATGCAGGCCTTTAAAGAGAATAACAATAATCATACAAAATATTATATCTATAAAGTAGCAGAAAGAATCCTAAGAACTAAGTCAACACTGGAATGGAGAAAGGCGATTCTGCTGATAGGGATGACTGCAATTAGGAATATTGTCAATAGGCAAGAGGGGGCTGGAATTTATTGGAGAAAACTGGCAAAGGAACCAAGGTATTGGGAGCAAATAACTAGAGAGTGAAAAATGATAGAATGTGTAGATGCCAAGAATGTATATGGACTGCAGGTTAGAGATTGCCTTTCCTATCAAGGATTGATATCAGAGTATAGGCAAAGAGAAAGAAATAGGGGGTTCTAAACAAAAGACCAGCACTGGTACAGTTTTCAATAGAATGTATAACAGGAGCTGCCATTAAAAAAGGAATAATTAGTAGAGCATATAAAATATTACATGACAACTACAAGAATCAATCAGAGGAGGTGAGAAAGGATTGAGAGGAGAGATTGGATAAGCAACTCAGAAAGAAAAAAATGGGAAGATAATATGTATGTCTCCCAAATATGCAACAAAATGTAGAAGATTTAGGATTTTTGCTTAGAAATGTTTACACAGATATTTTGTATACCTCAAGTAGACTCCAGAGAATTTTTCCTCTGGTAGACAACAAATGGAGGTGTGATGGGGAAGAAAGAGATAATTGGGAACATGTTTTCTAGGAGTGTGGTGAGTTACGTACTTTAGGGATTCCCCATGAGCTGCACTGTCGAGATGCTGGGTGGGCACATTGGTGTGACGAGGGAGATGATTTCTCTGAGCTTTGATACAAAATTGTAATTGCCTAGACTAGGCATGGTAAGGATTTGCTGTGTCTAATTATGCTGGCTGCCAAAAAAGCAAATACTAGAAAATGGAAATCAAAGTCTAAACCAAATGTACTAGAAGTAGTGAATATAGTAACAGAGATAAAACAACTGGAATTGAGATCTTTAGAAAAGGATAAGAGCAAACTACAAAGGAAAAATGAGAACTGTAGGAACAATACATACAGGCGAGGAATGAGGTTTAAAAAGAAGGCAATATTAAATGAGCTATGTAATGTTTGACTGAAAATGACTGGGTAGATAAGTGATGTATAATGGTTGCAAATGAGAGTGTGTTATATGGTTTGTGATGTAAAATGCTTGCAAATAGGATTGTGTCAGTGTGGTTTGTTTTATTTATATAGATGTATGATTGCCTATGTCATAATTTTGGTTAAATAAAGATGGTTCTTGTTTAAAAAGGGGGGGGCAGGAATTGAATAATTTATGTAATGTTGCTTAGGTTATATGATATATAGCAATATATGTGACGTATAATGTTTTTAAACATGTACTTGTTAATACAGCTTGATTAATTTTTATATGAATGTAACTTTGTCTGTGTCACAAGTGACAATTCAATAAAGGTGCTTAAAAAGGTTCTGATCTTTAACAAGCTGCTTTCTGTACTTAACGGTACAGGGTTTGATTCCTTCCACCTACTGTGCATCTGTAAATATGTCATGTCAGAGTGCTCCTGGTTTGCCTCTGAAAAGGGACACATGTTCATGGGGTTTACCTGTTTAACAAGTAGATAAAAAAACATATAATTTTTGCATTACTGGTTTAACACATAAATCCCATATTAATTCAGAGTAGAAAAAGGATCTGCGGCACTTTATCAAACTGTAGAATACCAGTCTTCAAAATGTTAAAACTAAAAGACCTAAAGTAGAAAAAGCCATTCAGTGGAGATTAAATGTTTTATTCTACATTACAGAATTCTTAGATATGTATTTTTCTAATACAGCAGCTAACAACGCCCGATAAATATAGATTCTAATGTAGGTTTTTTCAGGGGTCATCTCTACAGTGGAGGAACTGTGCCCCTTATATCATAATTTGAATATACTGCAGCTCTGAGTTCAGGTGGCAAACACACTCCTGGATAATTGATGGAATATTTTTATAAATGCATTAGCAAATGCTACTTTTATCTGTATGTACTTCTTGGAAGATCACTGATGGCATAGGCATTTTTGTCAGGGCATTTTACTTTTTCAGATGCACAGCCTTATTAACTTTCATCACGTCTTAATGTTAGAACTGTTCTCTTTACACTGTTCTATTGTTATTTCAGTGAACTTTAAATGTTCTATATTGTCAATGACACAGCGGTGATGGCCCATAGACATCTCTGGGGGAGTGCTGGCTATAGGTAGAGGTGACTGACAATTGCATAAAAATGAATGTTCTGTGTTAAATTTGTACACATTTTTGGGGCAGTTACTTCGATAGCACTTATAACAGTTCACTGACATTTTATTCCTTTGTTTGGTAGAAAAATGTCATTTGCCTGTTGATTTGTGGGTGGGGAGCCAAGTTCCTTTTCTGTGTTGGCACAAATAAAATTGTGTGTACAGAGATTTTCTCTGTTATTGTTACACCCCTTGTTTTAGATCCAACCTTGCTTTATGTTACAACCACATAAATCATTTTTTATATTTAAATATCTTGAAAGTTTTTTTGTTTCTCCGGGGGTAATATTGGAAAACTACTGCTTATGGGCTATATCTAAGCAGGACTTTTATTTATGTGATATTTATGTGTATTATCGTTCTTTTGTGTTTTATGTCACTTAGGATTATGACTTCCAGGTGTGTCAAACCCTGCAAACCCCATTCAGTGACCCTGAGAATAATGTCATTATCCAAGCATTTAGGCAACATGGAGACTTTCTGTTTGAGAGAGGCCATGGGAATATGTCGGGAAGAATGCAAATGTGGTAGCAGATAGTTGATGATGTCAACAATGTTGGGGTCTGCAGCAGGACATATGATCAGGTGCATTATATGGCCACTGATATGATTTCATCGGCCCAGAGGAAAGTAGCTGCAGTCGCCCATGGACAGATGCCTAATAAGGGGGCTGCTACAGAGCTACCACTGACACCAAATGAAGATTTCCTGTCCACTGTTAGGGATCCACAGAGCCCAGTGGAAAGTGCACAACAGCATGTGATTGTTGCTGGTGCTGCTGTTTCAGGGAGGACAAGTATGTCCCAGGAGGAGCTTCTAAGTAAGTTTACCTATGTCAATTGTTAAATATTTATTGTATAGTAAAATACTGACAGCAATACTTAAGTTTAACAATTTTTTTGGAGGGGGAACTAGTTATAGATTGATACAGTTAACAACACATTTCGGTTCATTACACATGGGCTTGGGGTGGACGTGTCATCCAAGCTTCTGTTAAATTTATTGTTAATGGACATATACAGGGCCAAAAGTTTTTCACCCCCTGTATTACTGTTAATTGTGATGATGGTGTCCTTACCTTTTGCTTAACTTCTTCCATGACCATCCTCCCTAGGAAGTGTGGAGTCATCTGCACATGGTAAGCCAAACATTTTTATTTCAGTACTGATGAACAGTTCACATAAATATTTATTTTGTTTTTATGTGTGATGTGAGTGTCAGGACTGTATGTATATTGCTATACTATCTGTAACAGTGCTGTAATGGTGGCACCATTGTTAGTTTGTTAGCATATATTGAACTGTTGTAATGCAGCTATTAATTTCTTTCCTGTGTTTGTTGCTTATTATCACAAGTGATCCTGACAGTGGAAGTGTAGGACTCTTACCACCTAATTTCAGAGTATCAGCAAACTCTGATGTTGGTGATGGGTAAACAGAGGCACAGTCAGGAGGTGCAGAGGTTGAATTTGATGATAATTTTGACATTCTGGCATCTCATGTAATTCCAGCAGACATAGCCACTAGGCCCTATGCCAACCCATTCCAGTGAGCCCTCAGATATTGGACAGGTGGAGGGTGAGACATTCAATTAGGGTAGTGTGGCTACTGTAGCATCACTGCCTGTTGACTCTGGCCGTAGCTAAAGTGTGGATGAGGTACCATGCAGGAGGGTTACTGGGGGTGCTTGAGGGAAGCCTGTTATCTCTCCTCCACCTAATCTAGGTGTCTTTCTGTGCCACTTGATGTATGTTTAGACCATCATGGAGGTGCAGGCATATTTCAATAAGGACTCCAAAGAAATGGTTAGGGTTATAGCTTTGGCACAGGCTGACATGCATGACTGCCTCTATCATGTTGCCGACTGAATGGCTCTACTGAATGACATGTTGCAACGGGCAATATCTGTAATGGAATGTCTGCTGGGAGGGGGATGGCATCCATGTGGGTGTAGGTCAGCCACATCATCAGATGTTAGTCGATGTGGCTGTGCCCGATCATGCTCCCATAGTGGCACTGCTCCATCAGTGGTTGAGGTGTCCACACCCAAAAGTGGCAAGCCATGGGGTCATGGTCCTGAGTGTATTCATGAGGAGAGCTTGTCCATCAGACATCAGTAACATTCAGGTAGTAGCAGTACATCTGACCATGGGTATGGACATGCCAGTGCAACTCCTGGCAGAGCCAGTTCTCATGGTTGGGTATGATGACTATGAACTACCACCTCTACCATGCACTCCTCACACCTATCCTGCATACCAGGACAAGGAGCTAGCACACAGCTTGACTGTGTTCTTGCAGACACTCACTCAACAAATTTCACCTGGAGTGCTCATACAGACACACACACACAACAGTTACATGGTTCAAGTCATGAGGCTTAAAGCTCATTCTGTCCCAGTGGCCATTTGATACTTCATCCAAATGTCTGCCTGTTTCTCTTTCTTACTCACACTCACTAACTTACCTTTTGTGTCAGCCTAGGCTTTCTGCCCCCCCCCCCCCCAAAACTCTATGCAAGTGATGACACCTGTGCCATATCCTTGTTTTCTACCTTTTGGATTCAGGGATACATAAGGTTTGTGTCAGGGTGCATAGCTGACTTAGTGCTTAGTATATCTGCGTTTGTGATGCTGTTTTACTAATTGTACTAAGGTTTTTGTAATGTGTACATGTCTCTCACACTCTTAAAGCAACAAAGCTGGACTAAGCCATAAATAAAAGTGGGACAAAGGCTGAACAATAGGGAGACTTTTTAACTATTTTGGTCTTACAAAATTAAGACAGTTGATAGAAACAAGCAGTTTTTGCATCACTATTTTTAAGATTTTTCTGAGGGACATGAAGTCTGATACTGAAATGTGTATCATTAATTTCTAACTTCTGCCTTTAATGATTTGCCAGTACAAAAGTATGAGGCCAAACTGAGAATATTCGGTGAACATCAGTAGTTTTGAGAGGTATGAATGTGTGAATCTTTGATTCCTGAGGCCTATTACTTGATAAAGGACACACGTATTCACATACGTCACTGATGCCACATGTTGAAGTCATTGTTGTACAAATGAACCACCTTTTACTTACTTACAATGATATGCCATTCATTTGTATTATTACTTTTTTTTTTTTTTTTTTTTTAATATTCCAGGTTCAAAACAAACCTTGTAAATCTGGCAGTTGCTACAGTTTTAGTTCAGGGCTGAGTCTGATAGGAGTACACAGCCATTACATGGGTAGGTAAAGGTTGTGAGCGTTACTGGCATTAATGTTATTGTATGTACATATGTACATAGGATGAAGGTTTTAGCCCCTCAAGTGGTGAGCGAGTGTGTTATGCATTGTATCTTAGCCATGGCAAGGGCATATTTTGCACACCTACATCTGCCTACACCCACAGCAGCTGCTGGTTCCCCATCTAACTCCTCACCTGTGTGTGGCTATGTGGCTGTGGTGACCTTGTTAGTGAGTAGGATGAGTGCCCCTTCCCCTGGGTGATCCTGCTGAAGCTTTTTTCCCAGGATAATGATGTGAAGCATGGCTCAGATGGTGAAGATTTCAGTACATGTATGTAGACTGTACTGCAGGGCTCCCCAAGATGTATCCAGGCCTCAGAACCATAACTTCAGCAGCCCATATTTCTGGTTTGAGCATGTGTCTCATTATAACATTCTTCAGTTGGTGTGTGCATTTCTGATGGGAGTCATCAGCCACGGTTCCAGTACATAACCTGCATCCCCCAGTAAATGACTCTGTGGGATATCATCCTTAGTAAACCTAGACACCTACACCTCATACAGTTGGAAGTTGTACCAGATATGTGAGTCGTGGCAAATGCTGGTGTTGCCAGCATACACATTCAAGATGATTCTCTTAGCATTACACCCAACTTGGCAGTTAATGGAGTGCAAGCCCTTTCTATTTATGTACACTCGTCCATGTTCCCTGGGTGGTGCCTTGACTTCTATATGTGTACAATCTATGACACCCAGTACTTCAGGGTAGTGTGCTACAGGGTAGAACTCCTGCATATTTGTGACCTTGTTCTCAGGTGTACGGGGAAAATATATGTAGTCACTGGCATGTTGGAGCATAGTATTCAGGAAATGATGGAGGATCCTAGATGCTGATGCCTGTAACATCCCCAGCATATCCCTCTTGGTCTCTCAAAGGTTGCTATAGCCAAAATTCTAAGTGCTACACATACCTTTGTCTACACCAGTATTGATTCCACTTGGTTTAACCCTGGTCTGAGTTGAGGACAGAGGTTGCAGAATTTCTATAATGCGTCTCTATCCACTTTGTAGTGCGCTACAATTTCCACCTCATGCAGAGTGTGATGAGTTAAACTGGGTCTAGAAACTCTTCTCTTTCTTGGCCATGGTCTATTAGCAGCTGCAGCAGCATAGACTTCAGTCTGTTGCACATATCCATGGATTAAAGCAACAGCAGCCCCTAACATTCTTTCTGTGTAAACTCTTTTCCATGGCTATATTCCAATAGGTTTTGGAATTCACAGGGGAAACCAGCACTAAGTCTACATAGTTGCTTTATAGCTTGTTGATAGCTCCTCCATCATGGATTGGTCAATTAGCATACAACTCAGCTGCTTATGCTGTAGTTAGCATACCACAGTGTTTACCATGTTTGCATGGCTCTACATCCTCTGTAGAGCCACTTACTGAATCCAAAACGGTGTACTATAGTGTGCGTTGTGCCATGGTAGGGTTTATTGAATCTGCCCCATAATCTCTGCTCAAGTAGCAATGTCTTAATTTTTTTCTTGATTTCTTTAATGTATTTCCTTTGCTGTATCATAACACACTCTCGTATTTATCTGTAAAATTTCCAGTACATTTCTATATATCTTTCCATACTTCACTTTCTCTTCCTTTCCTACATAATCCTGCTGTTGAAAAAAAAACTTTTTATAATACTACTTCTTAAAGTCAACCATTTAGACTAATTTTTATAAAAGTCCTTTATGGTTATATGATCTCTCAATAACTGCAATGTTTGCCACTCTCCAAATTCATTCCACAATTTTTCATTTATTCTCTTTATTCCCTTTTCTGTTTTAATGTACTCCCTTTCTTCCATCACCTCCATCCATTTTGCTAAATCTGAAAATCTCGTCTGTGCTGTATCATCTTCTATACCCAAACCTTCCTCCAACAGTACAAAATAGACAATTTCAGATCCAACTGTCCTACTTCTATAAGTCCATTGACTTTTATTACACACAGCTAACATACCACATTTATCACTTCTTGTATTCTTTAATGTTTTTCCCTTACACAAAAAAGTCTGGAATGGGAACAGGACACATATGAACTTGAATTTGGAAGAGAATTTTGAACTTGAATTCCTGCTCCATAACAATGGAGTGAGAATAATGAAACCAGACAATGGTGGGGGGTAGTAATTATGAATAAAGTGGATTATAATAATAAAATGCATGAGATCTCGAACACTGACACATACTCTATGAGCTCCTTGAATGAAAAGAATGTAGCTTATAGGAGAATTAAAAGTTTCATCCAAGACATGTTTATTGATGGTTTAATCACTATTAATGAGTTGCACTACCTCATGATAGATTTTCCCACTATCCCATTTATTTTTGGTATTCCAAAAATACATAAGATATGCACCAACCACCTATGCAGCCTATTGTTGATGCCAGAGGCTCTATTACCTACCCTTGGCAAAGTATTTGGACAAGGAATTAAGTAAACTTGTATGGGATGAGCCTAGTGTCTGTATAGATTCGTGGGACTTTCTAAGGAAAATTAATGACATCAGTTATAGTAAAGAATACCTGTTTGTCACTATTGATGTGGTTAACCTGTACAGTGTGATACCACATGACATTAGTTTAAAGTGGTTTTGTGAATATCTCCATTCTAAAAATCTAGCACAGGATACGGTTAACCTTTTTGAACAGATGCTGGATTTAATATTAAGGAACAACTTCATATTATATGAAGGACAATATTTTCTTCAGAAAGAGGGAGTGGCAATGGGCTCCGCTTGTGGGGGCCTATATGCCAATATTGTCATGCTTGAGTGGGGAAAACAATATTTAAAGACATCTGAATATTTTCAGTTTTGTAAGGCATACATTCGTTATTTGGACGACATGTTTATATTGTGGAAAGGACCTAGAGATAAACTGAATGCTTTCCTGGAATATATTAACACCACAACTAGTTTTCTAAAATTCACATATTCAATAAACGACGTGAGTATAGCATACTTGGACGTCCTTTTAACGAAGGATGATATTGCGAACAGGTTTCTAGCAAAGATTTTCAGCAAAAATACATACTCCAATAGTTTTTTACATTTTAGTAGTTGTCACCCATTCAAACAAAAACGGGCAGTTGTAAAGGGGAAGTTTGTCCGTGCTGCCCATATTACAACTGTATGGGAGACGTACATCGAGGAGTGTAATTTGCTGAAACAAATGTTTCTCAAGAGAGGTTACCAAAGTTCATTAATAGACCAAATTGCTAATGAAGTGAACAGTAAGAGAAGGTCTGGACATTTTGCCCCTATTTTAAACATGAAAAACACTAATGTAGTACAAACATTAGAAAATGTCTGTTTAACAACTACAGGATTCAACACTATTAATAATAATAACAGCGAAACTACAATATGTGTATCAACTACACCGAAGTCCTACGAGAATAGTTTTTTAACATTTAATAGGGAAGCAAATTACATAAAGAATATTTTGACTAAAAACTGGGAGTTTATTAGGAATGACAAAGTTATGAGGGACATTTTAGAAGAGGCTCCCATTTGTGTATACAAGAAAGGACATTGTTTAAAAAACATATTCGAGACACAGAAAGGTGAGCAGTATTAAAGGTTTATGCACAGATGTGGTAGGTGTAAATTTTGTAACATTATTGAAACAGACAAAGGTGTGGAGATTAATGGAACAAATATCTGGGTTAAAGTCAAATTTACATGTTCTACAGAGAGGGTCGTTTAGTGTGCTATTTGTGTTTCCTGCCCATGTTTTTATGTGGGCAAGACTGAAAGAAAATTTAAAACCAGAATTAGTGAATATCTTAGACACATATGAGATGGCTGGGAAGGTAATGCCTTAGCGAGACATATTACAGGGTTTCCACAAAATGAATTTAAGTTCATTATATTGGATTGTGTGGTACCTAGAATTCGTGGGGGGGCATGGCACTACCTAGTAGAAAAATTGGAACTCGCATGGCAGTTGAGACTGAATTCCATGTACTGGCCAGGACTGAATGGCAACCTGTCTATTAGTAGCCTTTTAAAATTAAAAACCCTTATAAGACATTGAACTTGTAGTAATAGGGTATGTGAAGGTAATAGTGTAGTTGTTATTATACTTGCTTCATACGTAGAAAGTTCTGGGTTCAATTCCTAGTGGATGCTGTTCATTTAGCTTTCATTATTTTTATTGTTTTACAATTTTATTTGTTTATCTTTTATTAGCACATTTACTAGGGTAATAGAAAGCTATATTTAATTATTTTATATTAAATGGATTGGTTTTATTATATTGTTTACATTTTTTTTTAAATATCCATGACATAAAATATATTTTTGAACTTGAATACTGCTGCTATCTGACTTTGTTTTAGGACATACTGTTGCTTTAAACTTTTTAAGTCTGTTTCAGGATATGATGTCATCCTTACAGGGTTTAAAACAAACTGGGCTGATTTAAAATTTGTATCTGATGAAGTCTCTGTAATTTTGGAATATTGAGATGAAAGCGCTTATATATTTTATTGTTTATTAAATAAAACCGTGCTTTGTGGTTTTAAGAAGTGGTCTGCCTCCTCTACACTCATTTTTGTGGATTTATTCGTTGACTTGGTTTTGAATTTTTTCCCTTTTTTTACATTTCCCCCTTAAATCACAATTCACTTCCCCCACAAGAATAGTTTTCATGTTAACCGCTACATAAATCTAATATTTGATGAAATAGATTCTCTCTTTCCTTGTTAGTTATATATGCATATAATGCTATCATTCTGTAAACATATTTTCTCCTCCTCACATCCACAACAGTTAACCTTCCCATACTTACCACTGTTGCATCTACTATTTTTTACTGTTTTTTTTTATATAACAGAGTCACTCCAGAACACCATTCACTTTCTAAATTCCATACTATTGTTCCACCCCACAACTGTTCTGTTTGCAATATTTCTTCACTTGTCAGGAATCTTACATCATCTATAAGAATAATTTCTACATTACTTTTAGCACATCATTCCAGCATCCCTATACGTCTTACAATATTAATAATACTAGCTTTACTGAAAGCATTCTAAATTGTTATTTTTCCTTCTTAAGTTTTTAAAGTTTTAAAAAGTTTCTATTTTAAGGTTAACAGAAATATTTTACATTTAATTTTCCTTCTTTTTAAGTTTTTAAAAAGTTTCTATTTTAAGGTAAACAGAAATATTTTAAATTTATTTATTTTTTTATTTTTGTATTCGTTCCCCAATTGATTATTTTCTGAGTTTATGTACAACTTTTACTTGATCCTCAGAATCATTTTTTCACTATTTTCATTAACTGAAACACATCTGAAATTACTACTTACCTTTCTTTTAATCTTTGCTGGTGTATTTTTAAAATTTCTTTCCCTAATTCTTACCCTAGCACCTATTTAATTTAATTTCTTAACATTCTTTACACTCCATTCACAATCATCTGATTTATCACTTTCAATTTCTTCATTTTCCTTCTTCATTTTCTGCACTCTCAGTATACATACCTTCATTATCCTTTAATACATTTTATCTAAGTCATCTTTTATTACTTCATCCTCTTTCTCCTTTCACCATTTTCCGCCTATTAACTATTTTTTAGACATTACAATACTTTCATCATCCCACGCAATGTTATATCGCTTTTTCTTTTTACAATAATACCAAAAAAATCCCTTCACATTTACATATTCTACATTCCTTTTTACACTTATTCATCATATGACCTTTTCCCTTGCATTGATTACATCTTATTTTTGAACACTCAGTTGTCAGATGATTGAAATCCCCACAAAAACTATTCCATATACCTAATTGTTTTTCTGTTACCATATACATATATAACACTTGGTAAATGCTTAATCATATCTTTTTCATATTTTAAAAGCAACATCCACTTCCCACCCCATTCCAAATACCCCCTCATCTTTAACTTTCACTATATCAGAAACCGAATAAGACATACATGAAAAATAATTTTTTAACATTTTTTAACTCAGTTTAACTTTTTTAATCAAGTCCCTTGCCTGGAAAATATAAATTCATTCCACAGGTAACAGTGCTTTTTTATTACAATTAAACAAAAATCTCTCTGTTAAGTTTTCAGTCACAAAAGTTGTTAAGTCACAAAATATCTCTTTCCCCAAATGTATAAAGGATTTAATGTCTTTGGCTTTAAAAAACAACGGTAACACTACACTATTCCACACAAAATATTTATTATTTATTCTTTCTTACCCAAACAACAAACCTTTTTTCTTTTTAATGAAGTTTACTATACCTTTTATTCTTCCAAATGCATCAGCAAATGATTTTCAAGATTGCATCCCACCTGTAACCTAACCCAACTCATGACTCATTTCCTTTCAGCCCAAACCACTGTCCTTTCCAAAAACTTTTTACCATCATATCTGACAACATCTCAGACTCTTCTCCAGAATCATCTTTATTCAATACACCAACCAGTTTTTCATCAGTCAAACCTCCAGAAAGAATTTCATGTACAACAACTTCTTAAAAGTCAAAGTACAAGTCTGTTAGATGCTGACTATTTGTACTAATCACCTGTTTTTTCAACAGTTTTCTGTCTGATTGACAGGACCACACTGCTATCACAAACAGAACTCTCTTCTGCCTCCATTACTATAGAGCTTCTCCTATCTGTCTCTGTGCCAGGAACAGAAGCAGAAAGTACAGCAGCAAAACTGTTCCCCCTCACAATTATATAAGTAGGAGTTCTTTATTGATTATCAAAGCTTATATAAATTATTTACATAATATACATTATATGCAATTATTTACAGATTTTATGTACAATACAGCACAGTCCCATATACTTTAATCAATTCCCCCATCCTTTTTTCTACAGCCAAAAACAAAACCGATAATATCCATTTCCCATTAAACCTCACTTTATTGAGTCTTTCATTCCACATTGTTCATAAAATAGAGAATATTTTTTTATCAATTTTCTTAACCACTTTTAATTTTTACTACCATAATACCCATATTCAAACATATTCAAATTTAAATCTTCAACATTTCCAAAATCTTTCAAAATCTTATTTTCCCATAGCATCTTCACTCTAGAATACTTCAAAAACACATATTCTGTTGTACTAACCTCCCCACAATGATTATATACACTATTTTATATTCTTTTATAGGGCTTGTTAGGGTTTAACAGTTTATCTATTGTCAGTCTCCTCAAAAAAATCTTTACATTCATATATTTTCTTACACCATGCAAATCTTATTTTAACAGCATTTTTTTCATCCTCTAAATGCTTGTATGGGAAAATATAATAATGTTCATTCATTATATTCAAATAACATTCTTTCCTATTTTCCCCACATTATTTATATCCAATTTCCATAAAATAATTTTGTTTTGGCAATCTTTTATATCTTCATTCAAATAATTATTTCTAGCTTCTCCCTAAATCTATCTTCTCCCCAAAAAACTTATATTTAACTTTCAATATAAGCTCTATTAAATTCCTATTCTCTTTTTAATCCATCAATGTTCTATAGAGAGTCAAAGAAGCTGCATGAACAACTGGATTAATTAACCCAAGTCCTCTTCCTTAACACACAAAATCCCTCTTCAAACTGGATTTAGTCTTGATCCCCATATAAAGGAAAATACAATGGACAATACAAAAGTCCAAAATATGCATATCCACAGCTGGTGGGGTTTGGCTTTAGTGGCCTGAAATTGTCCATTAAAATGACTTAAAAAGAAAAAGTCATGGGCATTCAGAATCACCATATAGCTGAAACACCTGATGTTCATAAGGGTCACTTGCATATATCCCATGTGCCTCTGATACAATAGCTTTGAGAGGTCACTTATTGTCCTAAGACAGAGATAATTACTAGGTTTCACATGCTGTGGCTTTCTGGCAGGTGCAGATCAAAAATAAATGTTAAACTTTGAGTTCTGTTAGCTTGAGAACTAAATCATAGAAGTAACAAGAATGATGTAATCTGAAATGACTCAGCAGTAATGTGCATTATCAATTTAAGGACTCTCTCTCAGAGAAAGAGATGGCATTTGGTATTTTGTTCTGAAGCTGACAACAACTCACCAGCACTTTGCCTTGTAAGTAAAGTTATTTAGAACATAGTTTCTCTTAGAGATAGATAGAAATAGCAAGATTAGTCTAGCTGTTTTCTATATTTATGTACGACTATCCTAGAATGCTGTTTTAAATTATTGCCTGTGATTTCTGAACACTCTATTGTCACTGTGTTGAATCAATGAGTATTGTCTTGTGTTTTTATTATTTATTATTAAATATTTCTAAACCTTTTAACTGTGGCTGTTTTATGTAGAGATAATTTAAGCTTTTAGAGTATTTGCATGTATTTGGTGATACTATATAAGCCACTCCAAGAGCCTTGCTGTTCGTCACACCTACTAGTTGGGTAACAGTAACTGGACACCCTTTGCTAAGAGCCTTTTTAGTAGCTGATAGTAGTGGTTGGTGGCAGGTGGTACTACCTTATAGTCTGGGCAGAAGGGGGCATAGCTGGAGAACCTGTGCCAGCCTTCCTTAGGAGTGTCTGTGTGTGTGTATACAAACCAAATCTCAAAGTGTGCGTGTGTGTGTGTGTGTGTGTGTGTGTGTGTGTGTGTGTGTGTGTGTGTGTGTGTGTGTCAGCTACTTGGGCAGGGACAGAAAGCACTGCTTGGACAGAGAGGGTACTGGAGGTTTTGGCTGAGATCTGAGCCCTATAGCTGTGTCAGTGGATAGTCTTATTGGGGATCTGGAGAGAGAGAGAGAGAGAAACCACCCCCAGACTGACTGTGATCTCTGTGTGCTCTTAAGGGAAATTGTACTTTACTGTGTGTTAGTGTGTGTGTATTTGTTATCCTCTCAATGTGGACACCCATCACTGGTGCTATTGGTGAGGATTGAGGCTCCTTGATTACTGGGACAGTGCACGGGCATCACAGGGCACACACAATGTTGTGTCTGTTCATGCAATAAAATATCAATATGAAGAAATCTGAAAAACAAAATGTGTTTTAATGTTTCAGACTCTGACTTTTAATCTGACATTTTAGATTTGTAATATAATTTAAACTCTGTTTTTAATAGAATCTGTCAGTAATATTCCCTGTATTTCAAGCTTGTAAATAGTTTCTTTGTTGTGGGTCTGTGTTCATTTCTGTGGCATGTATGTATGCTAGCTTTAGAGAGAAAGGAGTGCTAAATATTCATAATTCTGCTGACAATTTTGACATATGGAATCCCAATAATATGCAGTTGTATTCCAGAGCTGAATGTTAAAATATATTTTCTAGTTGATTAACTCAACAGAATGGCTTAATAGCCAAAATGTGACTTCCATGTGTGATCAACACCAAGAAATGTTAACAGAAAATTGCAGTCCCCCTACACAATCAAAATCAAAACTGGAAAACATGATGTTGTCAATTTTCATTTGTTCCTCAACGTATGGGTTCGGATCCAACTCGGCCATTACTCTAGCTCATGGCCACCAACAAACTATCGGGCTGCTTTCCTATCCATAATGCACTATGCCTAATGTCCCCCAGATCTTGTTGCTTTTGAAACTAGACGTGCTTGACTACAGCTCTCAAGTGAACTTGTTTATATAAGTGTTATTTCTTAACAATTTTACCCATGATTATTATCCTTTGGTAAATCTTTTCTATTTGCTACTTTTTTACACCTTTCTTTGCTTTCAATACCTCTTATACACTTACTAGTGTATTCTCGCTAGCATTGTTGGTAGGCCTTTCCTACACTCGTTCTTTCCCAATAAGGGTATTCACACACATAAAAGTATTTTATTATTTTATCTTTTTGCTGGCTTTTCTTCTGCTTAACCTCAATATATTTTAGGTTGATAATTTTTGAGCCTTTCTGTATTTTCTGCTTGCAAAAGTCTCTCCTTTAATGATGTTGGATAAAGGCTTTAAAAATGTGTACACAAAATGCTGTTTTCAGATGCTGACTATGTGTGTGTACTGCTTAGGGTCTGAGCACTTAGCTCAGGAATGTGACATTAGCAGTGGCTTCAACCCAATAGCCTTAACACAAAAAAGAAAGAAATTAATATTGGAAGGTTAATTTCCACCTCCTTTTTTAGGCCATCACTGGAGTTCAGTCTCCAAAAGCATAATCATCCAAGGACCCATCAAAAAGGTCCAGGTCTTCAGATTCCATGGCTTCAATTACGTCTGAACCAAAGAAAAAGAAAACAAAATTCGGATCCAACATCTCCTGTGATCCAACCATCCTTGGAGGCAATAAGATAACTAGCAAGTCCTTCCTCTGATCCCACAAGATGCACTATGGATCCAAGGTCCCCAGATCCTAAGTCATTACCTCACACTGTGTATTCACCCACCATGGATCTGGTAATCTCCAGGGTACCCTCCCCCCTTTCTTGAGTGGCACTCTCAGCCCCCTTCAGTTTTGTACTCTCATTCCTCCAGGAGTCTCACAGAGGTAAATGTGAAAGGGATGATGAGGCAATTCTTCACGGAGCAATTTCAGAAGGGAATCTTCATGGTTCCTACCCCTCAGGTCAAGAACACTATGCATCAACTCCTTCAACAATGACACCTCCTCCTCTGACCCAACTGTAGTGTTAGAGTCCTTGGATCTGAGAGTTCTGGGAACTTTGCCTTCAGATCTGACTGTTACTTTCAGTGCATCGTCTCATACTTCTTTGGATCTGGATGACTCTTGGAGATGGAGCTTCTAGATTGGATCCGAGGGGATAAGATCAACTCCAAGGTTTTTGCAGCCATCTCTTCCTCTCTGAGGTTTGGCATTGGGACAGCTCAGCTCCAGCTTCTGCCTCAGGTGGACAGCTCCCAGAGAGGAGAGAGCTGGAGGGCCAGAAACAAGTTTTCTCGGCTCTGTTGGCATCTCTCTCTCTGGGACAGTCTACCTTTGAGGTTGTGAAGAGGTTTTTTTCTGCTCCAGCCGGTCAGGTGGGTCATTCCCCTTGGATCCATGTTTGACATCTCTGCTAACTTTGCACCATGATACTCAGAATTCTACATCACTGGGACAGCCAGCCCAGCATTTCCAGTCCACCCAGCTGGGTATTGTCATCTCTACTGATACTTTCAGGATCATCCCACCAAAGAATTCCCTAGGAAGAGAACATGTAAGAAGAGGCACTTGGGCTCCCCTCAGGAGTTTGTCACCAAGGATAATGACTTTGATAAAGAAGAAGGGTCTCCCAAATCACCATTCAATGACATTTCATTTGGAGATATTCTTGAGATCCTTAAACAGAAGGGTGGTTGGTCTGCCCAAAACCCAACTGAAGAGTCAGTATTTCTGGAAGGTTTCAGGACTGGCACATCTACCTCCTGTGTCACTCTGCCCACTGATGAACTCATTGACTTGTTTTCTCGGTGGGGATATAAGGAACCTGATATGATTGAGCTGATCCCCAAGAGACCAGACTGGATTTGGGCTCCACCGGTAGGAAGAGAACATTAGAGTAAGGGAGTACCAGTTGATAAATGGTCATGGCAGCAGTTACAAAGAAGGAACTCGCAGAACAGAGTTCCACTGTCCATCCCCCTAATAGTCAATCTAGGATACTGGACAAATTCAGGAAGTGAGTATATGCTTCAGCGACATTTGCTATCCAGTTGCTGAACTACTTGGCACAATTCACAAGATTGCAAAGGGACTTAATTTTGGAAATTTCAAACTCCCTTTCAGGGGCCATTACTGCAGAGACTCAAACTTCTGTGGCCCCACTGTTGTCTACCCTTCAATCTATTGCAAATTCATCCATGAGACTCATCTCACATGTTGCAGAAGGTGCCTCAAGGGCTGTGGTTTCAGACATTTCCATCAGGAGGCATGCCTGGATGTATCTGTGTGATTTTGCAGAGCCCTTCAAGTCATTGTTTGTCAGTGCTCATTTTAACAATTCTTTTTTGTTTGGCCCCACAGTAAAAGACACTCTCTCCAGGTCTGAGAAGGATGGAAAGACCCTATCTGCCATGGGTGTATGTTTTTTGACCCCTCAATGGACCTTTTCCAGGAATCAACAGGGAGGTCAAAATATGTGGTTTCAGGAAGTCTCAGGGTCCTTTCCAGGACACATGTGGAGGCAGCTTCCCCAGAGGCAGAAGGGGCAGCAATAATGTCAGAAAATGCCCCTGTAACAGAGAAGCCCCACTAAACTGAGGTTCTAGAGATACTTTTTCTGATAGACCCTATCAGGACTCCTGAAAGGAGGCCAGATTGCCTTCCTCTGGAGGCAGTCAAGGGTCATTTATCTCTGCACCAGGAAGCCTGGTTAAACATAACAAAGGATACTTGGGTGCAGAGAATCATTTCCAGAGGTTATATTATTCCCTTTTCCCTATCACCCCTGTTACCCAGGAAAATCCCTGATGTTCCACTCAATCAGAGGGAAGCAGCAATACTAGAAATTCAAAAGCTGCTAAAAAAAAAGAGTCATCCAAGAGGTCCTTTCAGACCAAATAGAAATTGGAACTTACTCAAGATTCTTTTTAGTGCCAAAGAAAACAGGGGAATGGAGACCAATTTTAGATCTCAGTGTGTTGAACAAACTGGTTCGCCACACCAAGTTCTGAATGGTCATGGTTCAGTCCATTCTGCCTTTTCTTAGCAAGGACGACTGAATGTGCTCAACAAACCTTCAGGATGTGTACTATCACATAAAAATGAACAGTCAGTCCTGAAGGTACTTACGCATCCAGTCATTACCAGTTCAGAGCACTGTCCTTTGGCTTCACCACAACCCCTAGGGTGTTCACCAAATGTATGGTAGTAGTAGCAGCTCACTTGAGACTGCAGGCATTCTGGGTGTTTCCATACTTAGATGACTGGCTCATTACCACTCCGACTAGGCATCAGCTGGTACAAGCATGAGACCAAGAGTTGCACACTTGTTCATATCCTGGAATAACCATCAATTACAGCAAGTCACAATTACAACTGACTCAAGCATTGAAATTCATAGGAGCAATGTTCAACACAATATCTATGGTAGCATCTCTTCCCCTTTTGAGTGTACAAACAATAAAAAATCAGGTCAAGAAAATAATTTGCAGTACCAAAATTTCAAGTCAATTGAGTCTACAAGCCCTGTGATCAGTGTCAGTGCTATTAGTCTTAGTTCTTTTAGCAAGATATCACATGAAAATTCTGCAATGGATGCTACAAACACAATGGTCAATGGTCAATTCTCTCTCAGCCTATGTCAGTGAAGATAAGAATAACTCAGGTATACAAAAGGTATCTTTCCTGGTGGATGCAGTCACAACAACTGTTGCTTGGCTGTCTTTTCATTCTTCCTCCGCCCAAGGCCACAGTGACCACTGATGCTTCCTAGAGTGGGGGGGCATTTTCTGGGGAAAACAGTTCAAGGCACTTGGTCCCTCGAGGAGGCCAACTTGCATATCAATGTTCTGGAAATGAGAGTGGTGCTTATGACATTGCAGGTATTCCAAAACTCTCTCCCTCTCGGAACGACTGAGATCCACATAGTCAACGTCAGTAGTTTGGTACATAAACAAACAAGGAAGAACCAGATCTTACATCATGAGTCGAGAAGCCCTGAGAATGTGCTAATGGATGATTTCTTCCAACTGCTTTCTAATTGCAACACATATTCTGGGGAAGTCCAGCGTGATAGCAGACAAACTGAGCAACTCAATCTTACTACCTCATGAGTGTTCTCTCGGCAACAAATTGACAGACATGATTTTCCCTTAGCGGGGCCAGCCTTGCTGCAATCTCTTTGCATCTCCCTAAACAACAAGTGCAGCAGCTTCTTTGACCTAATCCCCCCTCTGGGGGAGCCACCGAGGGACGCTCTACTCCACATTGGCTCCCCGGTCTTCAATATGTTCATCCTCTCACTTCTTTAATTCCCAAATTCCTCTAGATAGCAGCCAGGTTGAAGAGCAAACCATCCTCATTGCACCTTATTGGTCTCGACAAATTTGGTTCCCCTTCCTTTGACCTCATCTTCTGTCCCCACCTTGGTTTCTGGATCTGACTCCAAATCTTCTGTCTCACCCAAACGGAATCTTTCACTCAGACATCTCAAACCTCAAACTGACTGCATGGCTTCTCCAATACCACTGATAGCCAGGCAACCTATGCTCTCTTCACCTGTCTGATCCATTCTGTCATCTTCCCAAAAACCCTCCATGAGAAATCTCTACAGAAGTAAATAGAGAAGATCCATTTGTTGGGCATAGCTGAATCAGGTAGAACCTTTCTCAGCCCTGATACATTCTGTTCCTAGAATTTTTATCGAGTTTATTTAATGAGGGTGCTAGTTCATCAACTATCAAACCCCAACTTGTAGCCATTTTCAAATTTCCATGTGGGGTTTCAGAATTCTTGTGTGCCTTCTTCTAAACTATGCAAAGCATTTCTGAAAGGTACACTTACACTTAAACCTCCTTACAAAGATCCTATACCACCATGGGATTTAAATTTGGGAACATGGGATAAAACTGACAGTCTCCATTTGAACCTGCAGCTAAACGTGATCTAAAATTCTTAACCTGGAAGACTATCTTTTTAGTTTCAATTACATCTGCTAGAAGAATTTCAGAATTTCAAGCATTATCTTCTAAGCCCCCATATTTGATTTTCCACAAGGACAGGGTCACCTTATGTACCAATACTTCCTTCACACCTAAGGTGGTGTCAGAATCCCGCATTAACCTGCCAATATTCTTCCCAAACTTTACAAATAAAGGAGACTATATGCTGCACTTTCTGGATGTTCAAAGGCAATTGTGTTTCTACCTACACAGGACAAAACAAATTAGAAAGACAGACCAGTTCTATGTTTCCTTCGCAAATCACAAGTTGGGTGAATCAGTCACAAAGGTAACTACAGCCAGATGGTTGACTGACTGCATCTCATTTGTTTACAGTAAATTGAATCTCCCCTACCAAAACCATCAAAGGCTCATTCAACTATATCTATAGCTACTTCCACTGTATTTCAGTCTACAGCATCCATGGATGACAGTTGTGCAGCTGTTACTTATTCAAATCCTCGTACCTTTATTACTCATTACAAACTAGATCTGGTCTTGTGTGGAAGCGTGACCTTTGGCTCAACCACACTCAGGAATATCCTTCCTTAGAATCCACCCAGGAATTTAGGTAGTTGGGGACGCTGTTGAATGAAAATTGACAACATCAGATAAAGAAGCCATGTACTTACCATAATTTTCCATCTGTGTTGTCCATTTTCATTTTTACTCAGCTTCCCAGCCTGTATCCCCCTCTATTTCTTACAAATGACTTTTGCAGGAATGAGACTCTTGGGGACACCATATGTCTCCTGTGTTGAACTCCGGTTATGACAATTCTTTTACAGACTCTCTTTCTCTCAAGCTAAAAATAGGATCTAAGGGATGTTAGGCATAGCGCATTATGGGTACGAAAGGAGCTTGACAGTTTGTTGGTGGCTATGAACTAGAGTAACAGCTGACTCGGATCAGAGTGTTGGATCCAAACCCATACATTGAGGAAGAATTAAAATGGACAACACAGATGGAACTTTATGGTAAGTACATAATTTATTTTTCTTATAGGAAGACTTTGCCCCCTGCACCCTTCTAAAATGGAGGGCTATCCCCCCCCCACTCCTGCTATATGCATTTGCTAGCTCCAAGATTTTGCTGTATCTTAGTATAAGGAGAAATCCCTGAGTAACAGCTGTCTCCATCTTTTTGAACCAATTGCAGTAATCACAAATTAATGACAGCATCATTAGAGTTTTGGTCACTAATGGGCGATACAACTTTGCTTACATGTTGCTATACATAATATTAATGCTTGAGCGGACAGAGCTTCCAACTTTATGCATTTCAGCATTTTTGTTGCATTCATCACATTATTCACTTCAGAGGTGTGACCTGTTTACTGGGAATTTTAAAATTTGAGATTGCCCTTTTCAGCTGCTTCTCATTAACTGGGACAATACATTTACTACTTTTTGTGGTAAGTTATTTGGTAGAAGTTTCTAAAAGAGTTGCTGTTTTTGGAAGACTCTAGAAATACTCTGCCTGGGTGGCTGGGGATTAAATAGCTACTTCCCATACAGTTTGCTGTGCTGAGCCACTTGTAGTGATACAACTGTCCCTCAACAGCAAGATTCAGGATGGCTAAGAGCCTCATTTTTGGATAAGCAACCTGCCTTCTTTAGCTGGTGTCCATATCCCCCCAACTGCATGGCAAGCTTTTTTTCTTTAGCATGACTCACAAGCTGGGTGAGAACTGCTGACTCTCCACCCCCCAGGATGGGCATGCCCATCCTCCCTGCCTGTGCAGCTGAATGCCTGAGCCTCTAGTCAAACTGGGGTCACTTTGACCGTAGCCAACATTTGTCCTTATGTGTCACCAGACAGGCACTCATAGCGACCTTTAAAAAGAAAAAAAGATGGTCTGACACTATACACTGACAAACTATTTTGCATCCCCTACATGTTGGCATACGGGGTTAACCACCTACCCTGACTGACCCTTCTTATGGCTCTAAGTCAAAGTCACACTTGCCTGTTACATTCTTTAAAATGCTAATTTCTTCTCAGCTGTTGCAGACATACTTGCCACCAATCCCATACTTACTTTCATTTCACTCCCTATACACTAGACTCTAAATCCTGTTTACTGACTGGCTGATTATTACATTGTACACTCATGAGATATTTAAATTGTTTTTATATTCTAACAGTTGATAATACTTTAATGTCTGATGAAGTCTTGAGTTACTACAGATGAAAATGCTCTCTTTATCTAATGGTACTATTTATATGTATTTTTATGCATTTTTCATGTGCTGCTTCAACATTCATCAGAGAAATAGAAGTGTGTAAGATTTTTGGGTAGCAGTTGAATCTGGCGAATTCTAAGGCCTTCTTTCGGTAGTAGGGATGTAGTCTTTTTCAAATAATTCATGACTACACACCCACAGCTTTCAAACATCTCCTTATTCTGACTGTGGGTACACAAATACTAAATAGAAATACAATTGCAAAGTAGAATACTCTTTTAAAACTAAGGGAAGGTGGTTTCATTAAAGTAAAGATTGTCATGCAGTAGATAGAAACAAAGCAATGGTTGCATAGTCTGAATGTAAATCAGCTCTTTAATTTTGTAGTAATGAAAAGATTGTCCTTGCTAATGCAGGAGAATCTTCATATCCTAGCAAGGTAAAATGCATCTGTCATTTAAATACTGTAGCTAATTTCCATATATTCAAGAGAATGGTGCATAAAAAGTTCTTTAAGGCCTAAGACACATTCTTAGACACCACCATTTACCATTAAGGTAGTCTTCCATCCTCTTACTTTTTCAGGGTAGTACACTGTTTAGCATTTTGTCCAGGTGTTACGCTGCAAATGTTCTTCTTGAAGACAGACGACATAATTGTGTGAGGCAGAATCCAGCATTATTGTCATCTCTGAGGAAGGAGAAAAATAAAAAAATCAGTGTGTGAAAATTAGTGAAGTATTATCCTATTCAGTATTGAAGTGAAAATCCTCACCCGTAGTTCTATAAACATCTCCTTCCTATTACTAAAGAAGTACAACCAGGATCTTAGTGTTTATTTACACTGTCACATGATGAAGCAACATACATAATCACTGTCAGAGTCATTTAAAAACATTGCTAGGAACAGCATCAAGACCTGTACATTACTTTTGCTGGCCTAATAATGGCTTTTGATTCTTTTACTTCTGAAGTTTTGGGATGGCACCAATGAGAATTGTCTACCTTGCCCTGAGGCTTCTGCATGACAAAATTGCTTCTAACATTGCATGCACTATGCAGTGGTTTAAATGCATACCTATTCAACCTCAATGCTGGGTTCAAACAAGTGTCATCACCTCAGGCTTGGTCTCCAACTTCTTATCAGCCACTCCAATTCTTATCAAAGAATACGATCTTATTGGAAGTGAAAAAAAAATAAACAGAGATGACGGCCTTCTGAACTTTTAAATTTTCATTTAGACACTAAAATTTCTATTGCATATGTTACTGTCTTAGAGGATGTTGATAAATGTGACATTTTTTTCACATAGTAGGATTACCCTTCACTATACATAATGTTTATCTGAAGAGTTTTAAGGAAGTCTAGTGCTCTCCTCAATGTCAGCATGTCTAAGGGGGTTCTGTTTCCCATTATATGGTTTGAAAATTATCTTAAACGATTCACCTTTTAGGGTGGCATCCTGCAGTCAGACAAGTAGCTCCTGTTTTTGCAGTCATCTCTGTCTAACAGTAAACACAGCCATTCAAATTCAGTACAAGTTATATCATGTTAGTCACTCCTAAAGGTATCAAGTTCTGTGCATTTTATCTGACTATGATGTAAGACAGAATGGCAAGATAGATTTAAACATTTTCTGTGCCTAGTTTGTTAGTGTCCCTGGAAGCTGTTCAACAGATTTAGAACTTGTGCAGAAAATTCCCTGCGCATCTTGTTTAAATAAACTTTACAGCGTTGTATGCTTTATGTTGCAATTCCACAGTTTATTATTCCTCTGCAAATCATGTGTGTAATCTATGTGTCCTTCTTTAGGTCCTTAATCGGTTTCACCTCACTGCATTTGCTTCTAGATAACTTATTTTGCATATATTAATCTTTTGTTTCATAAAATAATTTATTTACATTTTGCAATATATTTTAAATGACCACATGCTGTACTGTAAGTTCTTCTTTGCTTTGTAACTCCAGTCATAGCTGACATAGCTGAAAACAGTCTGCAAACCAATTTTCTTACCAAGTTAAACAGTTAAAAATAACTGAAAGCAATGACTATCTTTGAAGAGCAACTGATTTCTAAAATGAACAATGAGAGTGCACGAAGAACGTAAAAGAAACACCAACCAGATGGCACCTTTCTTTTTTTTTCCCAAACACCTTTATTGAATTATCACTTGTGACACAGGCAAATTTACATTTATATAAAAGTAATCAAACTATATTAACATAACATACATTACACTTCATATATATTGCTATATATCATATAATCTAAGCAATATTACATAAATTATTCAATTCCTTTATTTTTTAAACAAGAAACATTTTTATTAAACCATCACTTACTACATAGGCAATCATACATTTATATACATGAAAACAAACCACACCGACACAATCCTACTCGCAAGCATTTAAATCACCAACAATAAGCTTTTCAAAGCCCCAGCCTCCAGAACCAGTAATCCACTGAGAGAGCAGAGAACATTCTGCCAAAAGTTCTGAGCAAGGCTATGTTAACAACTTAATTTAAAAAAGTGCTACTGCCCTTAAAAAGTATCTGCTAATGATACTTCCATCTGTCATAAACTTTTGCAGGTGGGTGCAGCTTACTTAACTATTAAGTTCTTCAGCTCATATCCCTGATCTCTCTCTTGTACATGGAGAATTTCTGCACACTTGGAAGAAGGTTAAAATAACATACTTGACATTAAGACATGAGTAATGCAACTGACAAAGTGAATCCGCGGTGGTGGTGCTGCGGTAGCACTGTCGCCTCACAGTAAGACGCTGACCGGTTCGACTCTCAGCTAGAGTGTCTTCTGCATGGAGACATGCGTGAATGGGCGTACCTTTGTTGAAGATTGTGCGTTAGGGCTGGCAACTCAGCACGTAAAAATCAACTGCCAATCATTAGCGGACCGGAGTTCCGCTGTGGCGACCCCTAACCGGGAAAAGCCGAAAGACACAACAACAATGCAACTGACAAAGTACAAATAACAGTGCAATTTGTTTAGACATATTACAATACTTACAGATAACACATAGCAGCTTTAATGTAACTCAGTTAAGCTGATAGTTTGAGGCTTTCCAGGCAATATACCTGACCAGAGTGTGATTTGCCTAGTATCACCTCTAGGCAAAGAATACACAGCTAAAATATCAGAGACCTCCCAAGCCCAAATTATCTGCACACACCTAAAGATGTATAGAAACCAGTGCACTTAACAACACTCATCGGTGTCTCACCTAATAAGCCCCTAATAAACACCTCAAAGCTTAATGTCTTGCTCATAGGAGATTCCATAGTGAGACACATACATGTACCCCTCACCAGGCTGGACAAGGAGAAGGTCATGGTCAGCTGCCTATCGGGTACCAGGATCCATCAGATCATGCATGCACTCAGGTCACTCAACAAGTACCATTATGACTCTGTCATAGTCCATACTAGGGTGAATGACTTGAGACATACCTCCTTGGACTATATGGAGAGAGACATGACTGACCTTTCAGATTGTGTGTCCCAGGCAGGTAAGAATCTAGCCCTAAGCAGCATTCTACCTTCCACCCAGGATGATGCCACAATATAAACAAAAAATGATTGACTTAAACAACTGGCTTAGCTTCTGCTGTAATTCCAGGGGGATTCAGTATTTGTCATATTGGGAAGACATGGGTGACAGACCACGCTGCTTTGCCAGAGATGGTCTGCACCTGAGTCCCCTAGGCTTTCAGATACTGGCTAAGGTGCTTGCTTCCTCCATAGTGCCTTTTTTAGGCAATGTCCAAATGACAAAATTTCGGATGTAGCAAAATCCACTTAAGACAAACGTAAGGTTCTGTTGCTTAATGCTAGAAGTCTAAACATGAAACTGCACTCCCTGGAAGCACTCCTCACATTGGAAGATGCTGAAGTCTGTGCAGTCATTGCAACATGGTTCAGGCTGCAGAGAGCACCCCAGCTGTGCAAGGCTACAATGCCTTCCACACGTTCAGACCTCAGAATGAGCGTGAAAGAACCAAAGGTGAAGATATATTCACCTTCATTAAAGCCAAGCACTTCTTGAGATTGGTCAGCAGTATGATTCTCTTGAACTACTCCATGCCCAATTAGCTATAGGTAAAACACCCTACCTCATCATTGCTTGCAATAGGTCCTCCTTCATGAACCAAGAAAAGCACAATGCCTACCTGGACTTACTGATTTCACTCACCATACAGCCCAACACCTTATCCAAGGAAGAGTCCAACTGTCCCTTCATCAACTGGGTAACATACACAAGCTCAAACATGCTCACCCAGAGGTTCCTGGACTTTGTCAATGCAAATGTTCCTGAACAAATAATCTCCACCCCCCCACAAGGTGCTCTAATGTCCTTGACATAATACTCACCAACATGGGTGGTCACTGCACCGCCCCCTGTGTGATGCCCTCCCTGGTAAGGTTGGACCATAAATCAGTCTGATTTGAAGCAACTATTGGATCCCACACCCCCAAAGGAGCAAAAAAAAAAAAAAAACTAAGGAACTTCTCCAAAGCAAACTACAGCCTACTAATTAATGGTATAAAAAGTTTTATACCTCCTGCAATCACAGGCAATAGTGACTCCTATGCAGAGATGTACATAAATACCCTGTATAATCTTAGCAACTGTATAAACTCGGCTGTACCTGACCAGATTAAAACCAGGCCCTCCAGAAAAAAACAAGCCACCTTGGTTGACATCTAGTATAAACAGATAGTATAACAAAAGGAAGAAACTGATGTCCAAGAACAAGAGACACCTGCCTCTACAGAGGAAGAATTCCTTACACAGATTGAACAAGCAAATCAGAAGTCCTGTAAAGTCCTCTAAAGCTATTTATGAAGCTAACATGGCACCTGTAACCAAGGACAATCAGAAAGCATTCCTTAACAATGTCAAAAATCTAAAAAAGAGTGCTAGCTATGTGCCAAATTGGTAGTAGATGGTACCACTCACACTATTACAGGAGGAAACTGCCAACCTGCTAGCTGACAGATTTGGTGTAAACTTCACCCCCACCCCCCATCCACACCAGCCACACTCCAAAGCATATCTGACACCAGTTCTCTACCTAGTATC
>NC_056738.1:324889510-324899510 GCF_019279795.1 Protopterus annectens
CATTGTACATTATCTGCACTTAAAGTTACATTTGGTCGAAAGTTTGTTGTTAAATTTAACTGTTGAGGCTACCCACTAAAGTGAGCTAGCCTGTGTAAGTGATTTATTACTGTTTTTCCTGCATTTCTGTGTACTTTCTAACCTAAAAAACAAAAAAAAAACCAAAAAGACATCCTTGTTTTCCTGCCTTTCTCGACTAGTTTAGACCAGTATACAGGCTTTACTGTATTCTGGACTGTGGTGTAGTTCCTGTGTTGTCCATTGACTTACTTGGATAGAAGGAAGTTTCTTTGCTCACCAGTGGGAGTGGGGAGCCTTGAGCAGCCTATCTGTCCCTGAAGGAGTGACCTCAGCACAAGAGCTTGTAGTAATTGGTCATTTGGACCATTTCCAGCTCTTTTGAAGTTCCCTGTTTAAAATCCGCCCCTGAGCATTTTTTTCTGGCTATACTACAAAGAAACAGCTCCTCGTGGTCCTGCAGAGTGATGCTAGCAGCAGAGAGCTGAGAAAAGCAACTACTTTCCTGATCTAAGTATTTTTTTGCTGTTTTTACCTGAGAGACCTTCCTTTTCTTACTTTGAACAAGTTTAAACTGCTTTATTACCTGTTTTTGCATTGTACATTATCTGCACTTAAAGTTACATTTGGTCGAAAGTTTGTTGTTAAATTTAACTGTTGAGGCTACCCACTAAAGTGAGCTAGCCTGTGTAAGTGATTTATTACTGTTTTTCCTGCATTTCTGTGTACTTTCTAACCTAAAAAACAAAAAAAAAAAAATATCCTTGTTTTCCTGCCTTTCTCGACTAGTTTAGACCAGTATACAGGCTTTGCTGTATTCTGGACTGTGGTGTAGTTCCTGTGTTGTCCATTGACTTACTTGGATAGAAGGAAGTTTCTTTGCTCACCAGTGGGAGTGGGGAGCCTTGAGCAGCCTATCTGTCCCTGAAGGAGTGACCTCAGCACAAGAGCTTGTAGTAATTGGTCGTTTTGGACCATTTCCAGCTCTTTTGAAGTTCCCTGTTTAAAATCCGCCCCTGAGCATTTTTTTTCTGGCTATACTACTCAGAAACAGCTCCTCGTGGTCCTGCAGAGTGGTGCTAGCAGCAGAGAACTGAGAAAAGTGACTACTTTCCTGATCTAAGTATTTTTTTTTGCTGTTTTTACCTGAGAGACCTTCCTTTTCTTACTTTGAACAAGTTTAAACTGCTTTATTACCTGTTTTTTGCATTGTACATTATCTGCACTTAAAGTTACATTTGGTCAAAAGTTTGTTGTTAAATTTAACTGTTGAGGCTACCCACTAAAGTGAGCTAGCCTGTGTAAGTGATTTATTACTGTTTTTCCTGCATTTCTGTGTACTTTCTAACCTAAAAAACAAAAAAAAACAAAAAAAATCCTTTGTTTTCCCACCTTTCTCGACTAGTTTAGACCAGTATACAGGCTTTGCTGTATTCTAGACTGTGGTGTAGTTCCTGTGTTGTCCATTGCCTTACTTGGATAGAAGGAAGTTTCTTTGCTCACCAGTGGGAGTGGGGAGCCTTGAGCAGCCGATCTGTCCCTGAAGGAGTGACCTCAGCACAAGAGCTTGTAGTAATTGGTCGTTTTGGACCATTTCCAGCTCTTTTGAAGTTCCCTGTTTAAAATCCGCGTTTATGCGGCGGCGTGATTGTGCGCAGCATTGGTTAAACAGGCTTAAATTATTCCTGGCTCCGCCAAGTCTGCACTTCAATTTTTCCCTTAAGAAAGCTCTACTTTCAACAAAATCAGTCTATTCGCTTTATCATAAGCCTAGCACTTGCTCCTAAAACCTTTTTTTAAGTGAAGCACCCTTAAACTAACGTAAGCACTACATCCACCTACAACCCATGCTAATACCCACTTCCCTTCAAAGTCCTCTCTGACCCAGTTATACATCACCCCCTTATACTATTCTGGCATGTCGAGTGGTATATTACTGACATCCTCTCCAGTTCAGCTGGTTAATCTGGGAATCCTGAGACAATGTTACAATTGTCTCATGTACACAGACAACCCTCTCCTCCTCCCAACAAACACAAACACATGTGAGAGATGCAACTATATAGCCAAACTGGAGGCTGAACTCTCTCAACACAGGACTAGCAAGACCAGACAAGAGGAGAAGGTAACCACACACACACACAACAAACCCAGTCTCACATAAACCAACCACAACTGCAAACCAAACACATTAACACAAAGACATACTCGGAGGCTCTAATAAAAAACTTACCGAAACAACAGAGGCTCCCAAAGCAGACATCCAAGAAAACACCACCTGAAAACTCTGCACATGCAACACATAGTACACAAAGTCAGTGTGCCAAACAATCACAACCCTTAAGGTGAAACACCATGCCTGATACACTAGTAATAGGTGAGTCTATAGTCAGACACACTGACGTCCCGCTTACCGGGCTGAACAACGAGAGGGTAACAGTGAGCTGCCTGTTGGGAGCTAGGCTCCGCCACATAACACAAGCACTCAGGTCACTCCAAAGCAAGTACAAATATGACTCCGTCATTGTCCATGCCGGTGTGAATGACCTGAGACGTACCTCCTTGGACTACATGAAAAGAGACATAGAGGAGCTCTCTGATTATGTAGCCCTGGCCGGTATGACCCTGACCCTGAGTAGCATCTTGCCCTCACCAAGAATGATGCCACAATACAAAGACAAGATGATCAGCTTTAATAATTAGCTCAATTACTGGTGTCATTCTAGAGGGATCCAATGTCTGTCTGCTTGGGATGACATGCTGGACAAGCTACGCTGCCATAAGGACGGCTTGCACCTGTCACCACTGGGCTTCCGGATATTGGCTAAGGCTCTTGCCACCCCCATAGTGCCTTTTTTAGGCAAGGCTCAAAAGACATACCCACCACCTTAGAAAACAATAAAGGAAAAAAACTAAGGGTAATGCTGCTCAACGCCAGAAGTCTAAATCTCAAGATGCAGGCTCTCAAAGCACTCCTCAGTATGGAGAGCATTGATGTCTGTGCAGTAACTGAAACCTGGTTCAAGGCTCCTGAGGGCACCCCAGCCCTACCAGGTTATACCTCGTATCATGCATTTCGGCCCCAAAACCTGGGCTGAACCACAAAAGGAGGGGGAATGTCCATATTCATTAAAGACACTCACATCTCCAGGTTAGTGGCAACGCACGAAGCATCGGAGACCATCCATGTGCAACTAACCATAGGCAAAACTGCTATACAACTTGCAGCATGCTACAGATCACCCTCGCAATCTCAGGAACTCCAATCAGCCTTCCTGAAGACACTGGAGGATATGAATGTCTCACCAAATACCATCATATTGGGAGACTTCAACTACCCAAACATAGACTGGGGGCATTACTCGAGCCCCAACACCCTAGCCCAAAGGTTCCTGGAATTTATCAACTCAAACACGATGGAACAACTTGTCACCTCCCCCACAAAGGGAAATAATATACTTGACCTGATCATCACAAACATGGGGACAAAATGCTCAACACCGGAAGCATACCCCTCACTAGTGAGATCAGACCATAAACTAATAACCCTAGATATTCATATCTCACCTCCACCCCCAGCACAAAAGACCACAGTGAGAAACTTCTCAAAAGCCGACTTTACACTCCTTAGGACTGAAATGGTATCCTTCAAGCCCCCTGGGCCAGTGGAAACCACATCCCACACGGCTGAATCCTTCACAAATGCTTTCTACGGGCATCTCCAAGAATGCATGGATCATGCAATCCCAAATAAAACCAAGACCCTTTCCACCAAAGGCAGGCATCCTATCTGGTGGACCCCAGCCATAAACAAACTTTATAACAAGAGAAGGAAGCTACTGCAAGACAGAGAAAAATCCCATAAAGGGAAGGCATCCTTGATCAGCACTAGTAAAAAACTATGTTCGCTAAAAAAATCATCAAAAGCCAACTTTGAGAGAAAAATCACTAAGGACACTAAAGATAATCACAAGGCCTTCTTCAGTTATGTTAGAAACCTGGGCGGAAACCCTCAGATATGCGCAGAGTTAGTTCATAACGGCATAAAATACACTGAACCCAGAGAGATTGCCAACATACTGGCAGACAGATTCAGTGCAAATTTCTCCCCTCCCTCTCCCCCAAAATACGAAATAAATATCTCAGCTGAATGCAACCTCCCTGAAATCTCAGATGTCCAGATGAGAGCTGCCCTCAGCAAAGCTAAAAATACAGCATCCATGGGACCTGACAGTGTCCCGGGTTGGTGCTACGTGAACTCCTAGAGGAGATAAACCCGCACATAAGAACGCTGTTTAATCTTAGCCTTGCTAGAGGATACGTCCCTGAACACTGGCGTACAGCTACAGTGGTCCCACTCCACAAAGGTGGCATATATATATATATATATATATATATATATATATATATATATATATATATATATATATATATATATATATACATATACACACACATATACATATATATATATATATATATATATATATATATATATATATATATATACACATTTATATATATATATATATATATATATATTTAAAAAAGTTCAGTTACAGATTTGCTGTTCTGAACTGTTTGTAAGTTTCTTGGAGGCCATTGTTTGCTTGGGCTAAAGGGAAGTCTCTGTGTTCATCAGTGGCAGTGATAAACATTGAGCAGCCTCTGCCTGCCCCTATGGGAGTGGTTACTGCCTTGAAATTGTAGTTTTATTGGCCATTTTGGGTCAATTCCAAACTCCTTGATCTCCTTCTCTTAAAACCCTATTGCCTCATGGTTTTGGCGTCTTTTCGGACTTGTTGGCTGTTGGTGAAGTACCCACCAAGAGGAGAAAATGCTGAGAGAAGAAAGGAGCCACTTTTGAGATTTTAAGTATTTTGCTTCAGATTATTTGTTAAGTTTTTCTGCATTGCCGCCTACTTTTGAGCATTTTCTGGCTTGTTAATCTTGATTTCTGTGTTGGTAACTGTATTTAGAACACAACCTAGAGCTGATTACTGAATTTCCTGCGTGCACTTATTTTTAAAATCGTTTTTTTCTTAAAACTTGCATTTTTATCTGTCTCTGGCCTAGCACTCAAGTGTGGGGTCATTTACTGCACTGTTCTAACTTGTTGATACTTGTGAACCTCTGCTTTCCTTAAAAAAAAAAACAAAAAAATCTTGTTTTTTCCCACTTTTCTGAGATTTAAAAAGTTCAGTTACAGATTTGCTGTTCTGAACTGTTTGTAAGTTTCTTGGAGGCCATTGTTTGCTTGGGCTAAAGGGAAGTCTCTGCGTTCAACAGTGGCAGTGATAAACATTGAGCAGCCTGCCTGCCCCTGTGGGAGTGGTTACTGCCTTGAAACTGTAGTTTTATTGGCCATTTTGGGTCAGTTCCAAACTCCTTGATCTCCCTCTCTTAAAACCCGATTGCCTCATGGTTTTGGCGCCTTTTCGGACTTGTTGGCTGTTGGTGAAGCACCCACCAAGAGGAGAAAACGCTGAGAGAAGAAAGGAGCCACTTTTGAGATTTTAAGTATTTTGCCTCAGATTATTTGTTAATTTTTTCTGCATTGCTGCCTACTTTTGAGCATTTTCTGGCTTGTTAAAATTGATTTCTTTGTTGGTAACTGTATTTAGAACACAACCTAGAGCTGATGACTGAATTTCCTGCGTGCACTTATTTTTAAAATTGTTTTTTTCTTAAAACTTGCATTTTATCTGTCTCTGGCCTAGCACTCAAGTGTGGGGTCATTTACTGCACTGTTCTAACTTGTTGATACTTGTGAACCTCTGCTTTCCTTAAAAAACAAAACAAAAAATCTTGCTTTTTTCCCCACTTTTCTGAGATTTAAAAAGGTTCAGTTACAGATTTGCTGTTCTGAACTGTTTGTAAGTTTCTTGGAGACCATTGTTTGCTTGGGCTAAAGGGAGGTCTCTGTGTTCATCAGTAGCAGTGATAAACATTGAGCAGCCTGCCTCTCCCTGTGGGAGTGGTTACTGCCTTGAAACTGTAGTTTATTGGTCATTTTGGGTCAATTCCAAACTCCTTGATCTCCCTCTCTTAAAACCCTCTTTGCGTTTTTGCATTTTGCACACAGCGCAACATCGGGCAGCGCCGCCTAATTGGGTTTAAACTATTCCTGGCTCCACAAAGTCTGCTCTTCACTTTTTCCCTTAGATCTGCTCTATCTCTCAAATTAAACACCATATTCTCATTCTAAGGCCCCTCACTGGTCCAAATAAGTAATCTTACAAGTTAGCACTAATAAACCATAAGCACTACTTACTCTTATACTCTCTACGATTACCTTGTCCCCTATTGGTCCATTTTAATTCAGTTCCCTGTATTATTCTAGCACGTCCAAGGGTCAGTCAATGGTTTCCTCTCCAGTCCAGTTGGTGAATCTGGGAATTTTGAGGCAATGCTACAACTGTCTCATGTACACGGACAACCCTCTCCTCCTCCAAACAGGTTCAAATATATGTGAGAGATGCAACCATATAGCCAAACTGGAGGCTGAGCTCTCTCATCTCAAAACTGGTGTAACCAGTCAGGGGAGAAGGTAACCTCACACAACACAATTCCAGTATCACATAGTCCCACCACAACAGCGAACCAAACACATAAAAACACAAAAACATACTCGGAGGCTCTAAATAAAAATCTACCTAAGCAACAGAGACCTCCAAAGCAGACATCCAAGCAAACGCTACCCCAGAACAAAACACGTACAACACATAGCACACAAAGTCAGTGTGCCAAGCAGTCACAGCCCTTAAGGCTGAATAACACACCTGATACTCTTGTAATAGGTGACTCTATTGTCAGACACACTGACGTCCCGCTCACCAGGCTGAATAAAGAGAAGGTCACAGTCAGCTGCCTGTCGAGCGCTAGGATCTGCCACATAAAGCAAGCACTCAGGTCACTCCAAAGCAAATACAAATATGACTCAGTCATTGTACATGCTGGCGTGAATGACCTGAGACGTACCTCCCTCGACTACATGAAAACACATAGAGGAGCTCTCTGATCATGTAGCCCAGGCCGGTATGACCCTGACCTTGAGCAGCATCTTACCCTCACCTAGAATGATGCCACAGTATAAAGACAAAATGATTGATTTTAACAATTGGCTAAAATGTTGGTGTCATTCAAAGGGGATCCAGTGTCTGTCAGCCTGGGATGACATGCTCGACAAGCCACGTTGCTTTGCTAGGGACAGCTTGCACCTGTCACCCCTGGGCTTTCAGATATTGGCAAAGGCTCTTGCCACCCCCATAGTACCTTTTTTAGGCAAGGCTCAAAAGTCAAACCCACCTCCATAGACGCACAAGGAACAAGAAACTAAGGGTAATGCTGCTAAACGCCAGAAGTCTTAACCTCAAGATGCATGCACTTGCAGCTCTCCTCAGTATGGAGAACATCAATATCTGTGCAGTGACAGAAACCTGGTTCAAGGCTCCAGAGAGCACCCCAGCACTACCAGGTTATACCTCATATCATGCTTTTCGGCCCCAAAACCCGGACCGAACCACAAAAGGAGGGGGAGTTTCCATATTTATCAAGGATATCCACACCTCCAGGTTAGTGGCATTGCACGAAGTATCGGAGACCGTCCATGTGCAACTGACAGTGGGCAAGACTGCTTTTCAGTTTATAGCATCCTACAGACCACCCTCTCAAAGTCAGGAATCCCACTCAGCTTTCCTGAAAACATTGGAGAACATGAAGATCTCTCCAAACACCATTATATTGGGTGACTTCAACTACCCAAACAGACTGGGAGCATTACTCAAGCCCCAGCACCTTAGCCCAAAGGTTCCTGGAATTTATAAACTCAAATGCTATGGAACAACTAGTCACCACTCCCACAAGAGGGAAAACATACTATACCTGATCATTACCAACATGGGGACTCTATGCTCCATACCAGAAGTATATCCCTCATTGGTAAGATCAGACCATAAATTAATTTCACTGGATATCCACATCCCGACCCCACCCCCAGCCCAGAAAACCACAGTGAAAAACTTCTCAAAAGCAAACTTCCCACTTCTTAAAACTGAAGTGGAATCCTTCAAGGCCCCAGGGCCAGTGGAAACTATGGCCCAAACTGCAGAATCCTATATAAACGCATTCTACGGACATCTCCAGGAATGCATGGATCATGCTATCCCAAACAAAATCAAGACCCAATCATCCAAAGTCAGGCGTCCAGTCTGGTGGACCCCAGCCATAAATAAACTGTACAACAGAAGGAGGAAGCTACTACATGATAGAGCAAAATCCCTAAAAGGGAAGGCATCTCTGATCAGTACTAGCAAAAAATTACGATCCCTCATAAAATCCTCCAAGGCCAGCTTCGAGAGAAAAATTGCACAGGACACTAAAGACAATCATAAGGCTTTTTTCAGTTATGTTAGGAACCTGGGATGCAACTCCCAGACTTGTTCTGAGTTGATTCTAAATGACAAAAAATACATTGAACCCACAGACATCACCAATATCCTGGCAGACAGGTTTAGTGCAAACGTCTCCACCCCACCCCCAAAAGAGCAAGTACCTATCCCAGCAGAGTGCAGCCTCCCAAACATCTCTGATGCTCAGGTGAAGGCCGCCCTCTCCAAAGCAAAAAACACTGCTTCCATGGGATCAGATGGCGTCCCGGGTTGCGTCCTACATGAACTCCAAGAAGAACTAATCCCTCAAGTAAAACTGCTGTACAATCTCAGCCTCATTACAGGATATGTGCCCAAAGAATGGCGTACAGCAACAGTGGTCCCACTCCACAAAGGTGGCGCCTCTACGGACCCTGGAAACTATCGCCCCATAAGCCTGACTAGCCTAGTCTGCAAGGCTATGGAGAGGATCATCATGGAACTCATAAACAAAGACATTGGGGACCTACAGACACTAGATCCTACCCAACTTGGCTTCGTCAAGGGCAGATCCTGCCTTTTGAACCTGGTCGACTTCTTCAAAACAGTCATCAAGGCCATAGATGAAGGGAAGGTAGTCCACACAGCCTATATGGACCTCGCAAAGACATTTGACACAATACCCCACTAGGGCATCATAGATAAGCTATCCAGCCTAAATATAAACCCCTATGTCACAAGATGGGTCACAAACTGGCTCAAAGACAGAACCCACAGAGTCAGAGTTGCTGAAGCCATGTCAGACTCGAAACCGGTCACAAGTGGCATCCCACAAGGTTCTGTCCTGGGATCTCTCTTGTTCAGTATTTACTTTTCTGAGGTACAGGCCAACGTGGGAGGACTATGGCTCACCAAGTTTGCAGATAACTGCAAACTGGGTGCCATAATCGACTCTCCAGCTGACACAAACATCCTTCAAAAAGGTCTCGCAGAGACGGATAACTGGTGCCAGATCCATGGTCTAAAGCTAAATGCCAAAAAGTGTACAGTCATACCCTTTGGCAAAAACAATGTGCCCACAAATTACCACATAGGCGGTAACCCATTAAGTACAGCGAAAGTAATTAGGGATCTGGGGACCCAAGTTGATAGCAATCTCTCCTTTGACAACCATATTGCCAAAGTGGTTAGAAAGACCTTCTACATAGCCCACCTCATCATGAAAGGATTCACATCTAGATCAGGAGAGGTAATCGTGACCCTTTATTCATCCCTCATCAGGCCCATCATAGAATACAATGCCCCCTTTGGGATGTACCTTACCCGACACCTGCAGCAATTAGAAAGACCCCAAAAGTACCTCAGCAGGAGAATCAAGGGACTCAAACAGATGCCATATGCTGCTCGGTTAAAAAAACTCCAGCTCTACTCAGTTGCATACCGCCTACTTTGAGGCGATCTATGCCTGACATATAAAGCTATGTCCAACCCAGAATTAATGGACATGCTCCACCTCAGTAAATCTAAATCCCTTACAGCCACGCGCTCGAGGGACTTGAACCTCAGCACAGAAATAAATTGAACATGCTGGAGGGACAGACTCATAACCCAGA
>NC_056738.1:324909510-324922010 GCF_019279795.1 Protopterus annectens
GCCTTCCCCCTCCTCTTCTTCTTCAGCCAACAGTAGCCCAATTTCCGCAAGCACCCTGTTGGCTAACAGTACTGGTGGCGGTCGTTGTTAACCCGGGCCTCGACTGATCCGGTATGTAATTATGAAAAGTTCTCCACATCAGTAATTTTTGGCAGAGGTTTTACGCCAGATGCCCTTCCTGATGCAACCCTCCCCATTTATCCGGGCTTGGGACCGGCACAAAGAAATGCACTGGCTTGTGCATCTCCAGTGGCTGGGTTTATATTATATATATATATATATATACATGTATATATATAATATTAAATATATATATATATATATATATATATATATATATATATATACACAATTATACATATGTATGTATATATATATATATATATATATATATATATATATATATATATATATATATATATATATATATATATACACACACATATGTATTGCACACACACACCCTGGCCTTAATGAATATGCTTCTATTAAATGCATTTTGAAACTTAAACAGTTAGATAAGTAGTGTGTGTGTGTGTGTGTGTGGGGGGGGGGGGGGGTTAATACAAAATATAGCCCCAGGTATTTTACTTATTCAATTATATCATAAATATTTATAGATATATATATATATATATATATTCCTATATATATATTCATATATATATATATATATATATATATATATATAGATATATATATACATATTTTCTACTTAATACATTTGTATTTTATATTAATTCAAGTCACTAATTTAGTGTCTATGTATTTAGTAACAAAATCATGAATTATGTATGGAAATAGAAAGTAAATAGTTTTCCATAGGTGGAAAGGAATTGAGTTGTTTATTTAATTATTTAATTGGCTTTTTTATATAATTGTTTTATTGTTTTATTTATTAATTGCATGAGTATATAAGTCACTGATTGTTTGTGTAACTTTGTCTGAGGAAGTTTGGATACCAGTCCTTACGAAAGCTCTTACGGAATAAAGTTTTGGAAAAGAAGGCTTTGTGGCTATCCTTTTAATCATTGGCTATTTTTCTTTCAAAGTTAGCCTTGGAGGATTTTATGAGGGACCTTAGTTTCTTACTGATACTGATCAGGATGTCTTTCCTTCTTGGGATTTGCTTTTTTTCTGAACTAGTTTCCTCCTTCTATTGTATAGCCTGTTTATGGCAGGGGTCCGCCATTTGACACCTCATCGTGCAAAGCTTCCTTTATGTTTCTCTGAATCCCATGGTTTAGTTCACTATCCTGGCAAGTGAGCTCCAGCAGATACAGACATTATCTAACAGGACATTTGAAATTCAGTTGACAATTACTGCTTCGTTTTACTTTTCACTCTTTCACCTCTTCTTTTTGACTGTATTTTAGTAATTACTGCTGCACCTGTGATGTACATCAGCATAAAAGCATGGCCGAATGATTATTATATATTCTGTTGTTTTGTTTCAATTAATCTTAAAGTTCAGTAAATGGTATTCTGATAGGTAATGTAAGTTAGTAAACGATGGAAGACGCCTTCTGCTACAGACACCTGTGCTTGTTACAAAAATGTATTCAGAAGTGCTGATTTAATTCCTTCACTTATGACTTGAGTTAAGTAGTATGCAAACAGAGCATACTTGCACTGTCTGTGCCTTAAAAGCTTACATTTGCTAACACCAGTGGTTCTACTCCCGTTTTTGTACATACATTTATTTCAAAACTAGTATTCTGGAAATCTATGCTGTGCCAAGTTTTCCCAGCTGACTTAAACTATGTATAAACAGTAACAATGACTAATACAAAGATAAATTCTAAGCAAAGGACAGAAAGTTAGACTCATGGAAAAAGAAAAAGAAAACAAACATTGCTAATAGTAAACATATGGTCAAAAAGGGAGGGGCCTAATACACAGTGAAATATGAGCCAAAATGCCTAGAAATAGGAGCTCTGGGAATCAAACATACTCTAGGAAAACAATATTAAGAGCAAGGGATGTGGGAATCAGTTCTGAATTTTCCAAAAAGGAAACAAAACTGTTTATAAGACGCAGTGAAGATAATCAACTTTATCTTAGTCCTAAATACTTACCCAAGCTGCTTTTTAATGGGAAAGAAATAATGCTGTGATCATATTCAACATGCTGTGGAAAAATAAAAAGGCAACTCAATAATCAGAAGCTGACATAAGGGAATTTGATTACTAATATAGCTGTTCACTCTGATCTCATTGCAAGTTGCAATCGCTACAGTTTTTTTTTTTTTTTTTTGGCAAAACGTGATTATTTTGAGGATATTCTTGGTTCTTAGAGATTCCAAGATTTGAACCATGATATGTTAAATCCATTTTATAAATCTCAAAAGTCTGATTTTTCTCACGGGACTGCTTTGCTAATATACAGCTGACTGAGTAGTTACATATATCACTTATGACACCTTCCTTTTGTAAGCTAGTTGCCTTTTGAATTAAGTTGCATCTAAAACAGTGGTGAAAGAAAACTAAATAATCTCCTAAAAAACTAAATAATCTCCTAGTACCCACAGTGATAGCATCATCAGGGAGTACAAACAGAATTTTTTTCTTTTGTACTAATACTTTCTAGGTATCACCCTTTCTCAAGCAAATGTATATACCTTCACCAAATGGTTCTTCACTGACTGGATGTGTTTATTCTCTTAGTAGCTACTTTCTGCCATTTAAAATATAAGTTATATTGATAGGAACCGTGTTTATAAACAGATGGCATACAGATCTGTGTTACAGAACCAAACTAAATCCAATATATGCATATACTGCAGACATCACATTTCCTATATTTCTCTTCCTAAAGGACATAATAGGGTAAGATAATCCAAACACTGCATGTGTGTGCGTGTGTGTGTATGTGTATAGTGAGTATTTCAGCCTAAATAATAGCTTAATTCATATAATTTATTTTATTTATTTACTCTTTATTGACCAGGTCAGTCCTGCTAGGCCAGTGGCCTCTTTTCATGGGATATCCCAAGTGGTATTAATAGTGACTAGGGGAAATTTGGCCAAAACACTGGTGTACTTCACCTACTCTTTTTGTGATGTTGGTGGCATCTATGTGCATTTCCAATTGCAATGTGGTAGGGGATGAAAGGATAACAAAAGCCATTTGTGTTTCTGTGCTGTCTGATGATTATGAAGTAACACTAGCAAAGGATGCCAACCTTGTTTGTGATACTGTTAATTCTGAACTACAGTAGAGCGGATTACATAACGTTTTGCTGAAGTTGATGTACTAGGATGAACCTGATAAACATCTTTCAATTTCCTAGACTGATGTTGTTGAGTGTTGTGCTCCTTTTAAGGATCAGCAGGAAGACACTGCTGTTAGAGATTCATTTGTGGAAACTCTGGAGCCTAATCTGAGAACTATATTGAAAGTGACAGAGGATGCTGTTTTATTAAAATCGGCTGACTGTTTGGGTCATTCAGAAACTGGACATTCTGATTCATATGAATTGGTCACTTCTAATAAAATATAAGTGTTGTAACAATGTTTACAGAGCAAAGCCATTTCATGGTAAGGATATACGATAAAGCTGATAGATCTTTACAGATATTTTTTTGGAGGACAATTTTATGATACCATTAGGAGTTAAAGCCACTGATGCGCATTCCTTTATTTAGTTGGGAAAGGAAGCATTTTTAAGACAACATTTTAAACCTACAAAATAAGGGACAGATTTTTTGCTGCCAATGAAGTTAAAAGTCATGTTTTCTGTGGGAAAAACATGTCATATTGGAGCGTAACTTGTATTTGAGAAATAAACTGCTTCTTCAGTTTTCCACAAATCTGTTGAGAGCCTCTGATATTCAATGAAGACATTATGTGAAGATATGTATTTTGTTACCAAAACTAGTGATGGTAGCTGCTTTATGGCTCAGAGGGATAAATCCCTTACTGCACCCCAGACAATCCATGTTTGATTATTGGTATGGGCGCTGGATGGGCTGTAGTGCAAGGATGGAAGTTAGCTGCTGATATTGGTTCGCCCATTCTGAAGGGAGGGAAATAGTCTAGGTATGGTGCAATATAACAGTCCTTCGAGCCTGGCAAGCTCCATGCTGCATAACCAGAAAAAAGGTGGTTGTAGACGAGCAGCACACAAAACATGGAGGTTACTGGTTAAACATGGTACAATGATCCTTTATTAAAATCACACACAAATAAACTCTTTCTGCCAGCTTTGATCAGGTCTTCTTCAGATTCAATTCCCCTCTCATGAAAGCTAAACAAACTGGGAATAAACACTACGTTTCCTGCTGGATTGTCAAATGGCTCACAGGTAGAACACAGATGATCAAAACAGGAGGAAGTTACTACCACAACAAACAGTCACCAGTGGAGTCCTCCAGGGTTCTGTGCTGGGATCTCTCTTGTTTGGCATCTGCTTTTCTGATGTAAAAAACAATATCAAAGGGCTCTGACTGTTTGCAGATGAAAGCTAGGAGCAGTCACTGAATCTTCAAATGACATAGCCATCCTACAGGAAGGTTTCTCTCAAATAACTAGTGTCAAAGTCATGTACTGAAACTAAATGATTAAAAATGCATTATTGTATCATTTGGGAAGTCATCTACCCCAGGGAACCACCTCATTGACAATACACCCCTAAGACTTAACCCAGCGTTCAGGATTTGAGAACTTATGTGGACAGTCACCTAACATTTTACCAACATGTGTCTATTGTTGTAAGAAAGCCTTTCTATATTGCACAGTTCATAAACAAATACATTGTATCTAGAAAAGTCATTCCCTCTTTACTCAGCCCTCATTAGGCCAGCCACTGACACTGAATATAATGCCCCCGTTGGCATGTATCTGTCTAGACATGTACAACAACTGGAACACCCACACAGATATCTTACTAAAAGGATACAAGGTCTAAACGACATGTCCTATATGGGCTGACTCAAAGTCCTGTTACTACTCAGTATCCTACAGACTGCTAAGAGGTGACATCCTCCATCCTATTACTGATGGATTTACTGCACATCAGCAAGAAAAATGGCATCCGAAATACTTGGCCTAGGGACCTAAATCTCTTCTGTAACATCAACAGAACAGTTTGGAGGGACAGGTATATCTTGCAGAGGATACCACTTCTGTGGAACAGACTCATCATCTACATAAAACAAAAGCTCATACCTGTCCATATACAAGCACAACTTGGATCTATGAATGGGAAACAGAAAATGTACCATGGACTCTATCCTGTAGTACTAATGGACAGAGACAGCTCCTAAATGCTTTATCCTATGCACACATCCCCTGAAATTATCTAGGGCATGACCCTAGTTATTTTCATTAGGGGTAATGAATAATTATCCACCATGAGATGAGTAAGGCCAATCTCTAACCAAATGAGATATGTTCATTTGAACACAAAAAGGGAAATCTGGTAGGCTTAAAATGGACCACAAAAGCACCTAGCCTAGTACTTACACATGAACCTATGTTGGCTTCTATGAGGTTATAAACTTGATTTTTAGTGTGTTCAGCATCTTGCAAACTGGACCCTCTTCTGAATGTCCTTGTGCGTTTATTTTCCAACATGTTTTAACTTCACTGAGGACTAGAATTTTTTCCATGTATTACGGAGAAGGCCTTAGTTGTAGTTACCCTGCTCTTCAAATTTCACATTTTATGACAAAGGTTATTGAGAAAGTTGTCATTGTGCAACTGAAATCCTTTTTTTAATTCACAGCCCCCTTTTGGTCCTGTTTAATCACTCAGCAGCTTTGGGCACCGTAGACTGCAAACCCAAATAAAAGTTTGCCTCTTACATTTGGGGCACTTGTACATGGAGGTATGAGGCTAAATTCTTCCATGATATACTCACTACATTAGAGAGGTTCTACAAAACTCCAAATTTGAGCCTTTGCTGTTCAAACAGCAGATTCCTCCAGTAGGATATGTTCTTTGAGGGCAAGGTTAGTAGTATCAAGTTTTATCAATGATACCCATCTTTATTGTTCCTTGAATCTACAGCATGTGTCCAACATTGAGCCAACTGAGAAGCTGGAAGCCATCCTTACCCTGATGAGGAAGAGCTGACCAAAGCACATCTTAACCAAAAGCTAGTTTTTGACCTTGCAGGCCATCCTAAATCCATCTGCTGCTCTGTACTTTGTTTTTACGATTAATTATACAGACAGTAGGCTGAGGGCTATGCCAAGGTTGATATGCAGTCTTAGTATGAGCTTGATGATCACAGTGAGGGAACAAATGATGGCTGTGCCAAGTTATCTTGCTTTTTCTGATGAATATCATCTAAAATAAGTACCTACTAACATTAGAAAATCTTGCTACACTGGTTAATACATTGCATGTTTTGCACTTATACTAATGTAATATCACTTGTTTGGGGCTTTATTGTGTTGACATGGAGTACAGAACTCCTTGGACAGGTTATTTTGAGGGGTTTCCCCCTCCATGATCATACCACATCGGTGCTGTGAACCCTACTGCATTAACGTCCTGTAGAACTGAGGCCCCTGTATAAGGTTATAAACATTTCTTGTCATACTTGGCTTTGGTCTCAGCTGCATTAAGGAGCTATTGGTTCCCTGTCAGGTAGCTTATGTACTCCACTATATGCCAAGGTGATGCTAGTGATTCCTAGGATGCAGGTGGACACATTGTGCATTTATGAATTTTCTTATCAGATCTCCTTACAATCAAATGAATTGCCTTGGCACCCTTTGTAGAGCCCTTCCACTGACACTTTTAAGTGTCCCTTAAAACCTCTATTTCATAGGGCAAAGTCATTGTTTTTCATTGAGTGACTCTAACAACATTGTAATTTTAATCATTGTTTTTATTTATTAATGCTATTGATTACATTGAATCTTATTTATACTTTGTATTATGTTTATATACAAGTAGAAAATACAATTGAATTGGTTTTCAGTTGTCAAACTTCGAATTTAATACTAGAAAATATAGCAGATAAATACAAACATTCATTTCCATTAATATAACCTTCTCCGGCATTGCTGTAGCTCAGGGAAGAGAGGAGACGTACACCTGCAGCACTAAAGGCTTTCTGCATGACACTCACTGTAGTGTCTTCACAGAAAAGTTTGAAAAAAAACACTTACTTTTAAGTAAAGGCACTTAATCAAGTTAGTAACAGTGGTAGAAGGAACTAATATACAGTTACTGGTCTTGTAATCAACTACAGAATGACTATGAAAATACTTTACAACATTTTATTAACATTTTTCTTCCTCTAAATAAGCAAAACTTCATGTAAAGACCAAAGAAATTCAGCAGCTTAAATATACTTTGAACTTTTTAATAAATTAAAAAAAATAACAGTCAGTAAGTATTTTTGAATTTCCCAGAGTTCTTCTTCAGACTGCTTTTAGAACCATTCTCAGAAAATTAATATAGGTAGATAGTTTTAATGTTAAAGATGTCTTCACAAAAAATGGTACAAATTGTCAGGCAGTTGAGATTGATTCAGTTTTTAGGACAGAGGTCAAGGTTCATTAATAAAAAGGGAGATGTGTAAGGAACATCTTAGAAAAGAACATTATAGATGAAGGTGATGATGTTGTTAGCAATCAAAAGGGAAGAATATTGTAGGTTTATAGCGGATTGTCCAGTATTTTATTGTAGTTCCACATAGACCTTGTTTGAAGCAATGGGATATTTTGATTGTAATAGTGAATTTATATCATCTGGAGCAGTATGTACCAGTTATCAGGCATATTTTGTAGGTAAGACTAATAAAAACTTAAGGAAGCTTAGTTATGAACATAAATAACACTTTATATAAACACACAGAGAAATGTAAAAAACCTCAAGAAATCTATAATCCATGTTACTGATCATGTTGGGGTACATTACAAAGAGAATAAAGATAATGAACTGGAATTTATAGAAGTAAAATGGTAAATAAAGGTGAAATGCATGCGTTCACCAAGGACTGAATAGTTCCTTTAATTAGAAGTGCTTTCTTAAACACAATAGGAAGAACAAAACATGTAAATGGTTATTACTGATCAGTGATACTTGTCTTATTACATTGCATGTAATTTAAGTTGTGAGGATGTTTTAAGAGCAGTCTGAAGAAAACTTCTGTTGAGTTCAAAAGTGTTCACTTTTTATTTGTTAAAAAGTTCAAACATAGCTTTAAGCTGCCTAGTTTTCTTGGCCTTTCAGTGTCGCTTTGATTTACTTATTTCTCATATCTGCTTGTCAGAGGTCACTTTTGGCTTTTCCTTCTCATTTTCTTCTACTGCAAGACAAATATTACTTGTGCAAAACTAGGCAGTTTCAGGAAAGGCTAGACCATTGGCTGCTAAACATATTAAAACAAGTTTTTGAAGAAATGCAAAACAACTTGGAAAATACGTGCATCACTAATATTCAGGATTGTTTATGGTATTAAAAAATAATGCAGAAGATTTACAAAGCCAACACAAATTTCCTGAAATGATCGCAAATTTCCTTAATTAGAAAAAAAATTCTGGAAGGAAATGAATACTTTACCTGGTAGGGCAGCATTCTTAATCTATTTTACTGACCATCCATGAGAAATGTACACACTTATCAGAAAGGGAGAAAAAATATATATCCTGTTTTGCTCCTGGGAAATACATTAGCTATGAGCCTTCCTAGACAACTGAAAATAGTCCCAAACCACAAGTTGCAACAGTATTGCTGTTTAGTTAGTTAAAGTTGATTATACTGCTGTGATGACAAGCTGCCAGTATCAAAAACTGTGTATTAATCATACTGGGGAAGAAGGGCTGTGCAAAAGTATATGGCAGTTAATTAGTTTGATTCAAAAACTCTCCCTGACACTTGCTCCATTCATTCACAGCCCCTCTTGTATTAACAGTAAACTGTAGTGAGTGGAAAAGGTCAGCTCCTGTTCCTCTGAAAATTTTCCCTCCCTTTGATTATTATTTTTTCCACCTAAAAAGCAAGGTAGTACAAACTAAGGCTGGTTCAAGGACATCTTTGGGTGCCCTTTGGGTGCTATTTTACTGTAAAACTCCAAACCCTAAACTACAGACAAGTACAACATCATTCTGCTTCTTTACTTTGCTCTTGCTAATGCAATTTGCTTGCTGAATAAGGCCTAGATTCTGCCGTTAAAGAAGTACAGAGTTTTAGATTGCATCATTCCTGTTCTCATCTGCCCACCTGGAGATCGTGTGTGTATACTGTACCACTCAGACCTTGATTAGATTACCTGGTTCCCCCACAAACTGAGGACACAAACTTGGTAAAAAACAAAAAACACCAAGCAGGGAAGCACTTATATTAAACTTTTGGAAAGGCCTCGCTTGGTGTTTTTTTGTAGATTACCTGGTTCACTCCACTCTCCACCCCCATCCCTAGTCTTCCCCCGGAATGCCAATTTTATACTTAACACAAACCCTTTCTGTCATCAATGACAGTCTATCGCAATAAAAATTCCCCATAAAAAGAGCAATAGCTTTTTACCACAAATAATTCCTGTCCATATATCTAACAATACCCAACAAAATATGCAGTAAGCTACCCATACTCTTACACACACACACACACACACACACACACACACACACACACACACACACACACACACACACACACACACACACACACACACACACCTTTTTACTGTATCTGTTTTTTAATACTACAGATTACCAACACTGACTATATTTTGTAACTCATTACTTTGACAACCCAGTGTGCAACCAAGTATTTAAAATAAAAATCCTCAGATGCACATATCACACTGCTTATTCCAAATTAATTCAACAGACCTTGTCAACTACTATGATATATAATGTTATACAACATTTGTACATAATCTAAATAGTAAATCAGATTTAATAGAAAAATACAAAACCATCTACTATTAAGACACATACCAATATTCATAAACCTCCTCCTCTGTGGAGCTATTTAGCCAAACCCAAGACCTGTACTTACTAATTCAACAAGCAGACAAAATCTTAAACTACAATCTAGATTTAGAATTCAGCCTCTTAATATCAGAACCATAAACAACAAAATCCCTGAACTACATTCCTGGTTTGCAAACAGATCTTCTTCCAGTTGGCCACACCTAAGACTTGTCTAAAATCTAATACAAAAGATAAATTGTACACAAAAGATGAAGAAATGCTGCTACCTGGACACTATCTGTCTGCAGTCTTCACAGAAATCATACCACAGAATGCTCTGAAAATGCATAACACCAATAACCCAGGTAAATAACCGAAGCCAAACATTTTTCAAATGAAAGCGCCACTGATATAGCCACCAAATCCAACTCTCATTTGATTGATTCCTAGATCTCTAAGAAAACCTACAAAATTCCCCACCACCTGCATATAATGCCACTAGAAACCATAATTCCTTTTTTCTTCACACATTGTCTACAGACACCATCAGAAAACTATTTTATTTATTTTTTATTTTATTTTATTTTACATTTGTTGACCGGGCTAGTCTAACTGGATATATGTCAATTTTCAGTAGAGACCCGGGGAGATAAGCTCCAAGACAGAAAACATGAAAAAGCAACAACAAAAAAAAATTGACTAAATAGCAACATTCATTATATATAATGCATATTTCAGGTTAAAACAGAAAATTCAGAGAGGACAAAAAAAAATCCTTATAGTGCAAAAATGCATATACAATACAACATACAGGTATAATACATAAAAAGAAGAAATAAAAACTACTTGGAAAGATTTTACTCACCACTGCAGCATCCAACAATTTGCCATGTGAATATCTAAACTTGCATTAGATTAAATAAATTGCCCTGTATCCATCCTAATAAACAGAACAATCCAGGAAAAAATCACATCAGAGACTTATATAAAAAACATTCATATATTATCCCACTTCACAATGGAAAGAAATCTTTGGAGCTATCCAACTACAATCCTATTAGCATTTTTACTACTATCTACGATACTTAAAATGCATCCATAAACAAATTCTAGGCCATCTCATAAAAAAGTAATTTACTGGTCCATATATAACAGAGTTTTCATGCAGCCTATAGAACAGAAATTGTCCTACTAATATTCACAAGCATTATAAACAAACATAGGAATAATGGATTACTTGTATTTCTCATCCTAGATTTATCAAAAGAATGTGTCTGTATCCCAAATGTTGCTATTACAAAGACTAGCTACTATAAAATTAAGTTCAAGTACTATACCATGGTTTTTAAGCTGTTTTATCAATAGAAGCTATCCAATGGCAATAATCATACTCCAACTTTAAACAAAAGGTCAGGAATTTATACTTGGGAGCACGACTTGTTAATACATTTATCAATGATATGCACAAATTAAAAAAAACGCCTCCATCATACAATATGCAGATAATTTCACCTTTATCTACACATCAAAATCCAAGTTATAAATACAGATTGAAAACTACATATCCCTACATGATGCAGAAAAGTAAATCTTATACTCTATCATTCTACTGAATGTCATCGAAATCAAACTTATCTTGTTTACGCCTGACAAACTGTAACACAGCAGTCCTCATTTCCAAATTAAATCAATATCACCAGCATCAAAAACATTCCAAATGCTGAACTATTAGATGTGATCTACAATGACAACTTATTTGACCAGCATATCAACTATATTATATCCAAACTCCATACACAATTAGGACTGTTATATACATTTAAAACATTTGTATCACAACAGGCTGTAAAAATTCAGTAGGTTTGTTTTTCTTCCTAGTCTACTTTATGTGGCATCAGATTTTTGCAAACATCCCTAAAGTTCAGTTTCAAAAACTAGAACAAACTTATAAATCATATTTGCTGCTACTGTCCACAGAAAGTCCCATCAATTATATCCTTAAGAAAATCAAATTGCCTTGAAAGAAGACTTACTCTGATCTTCTCTTATCTTAAGAGTTCACAGCATAATACATAAACCAAACAAACATCCAGCAATCAACAGCCTAGAAGAATTATATTAGGCAAGCAGATCTTTAAGATTATTCAACCAATATTATTTTTACTGTTACTAACACAAATATTTTTATGGTGACTCACTGTACTCCGTGGCTATATCTAAAATATGGAACTCTCCTCACCAGACATTAGATTAGATCTGAACCCAGCTACGTTTCAAAGAAGATTAAAAAGGTAACCTTTCTATTCAGTGGATTCATCCACGTAAATAAACTTGTGCCTAGTACACTGATCACTTCATACTTACTGAAACCTGTTTTTGACCCGGACCCTACTATTGCATCACTTATACTTGCTATGTAAAAGTCGACATTACTGTCTTTCCCTTCCATTTACAATTAAACTGCTATGCATAAAGATGTTCCTAAATAATAGAATGCAAATTGTACAACTGCTCTTATTTGCATCTTTTGTATAAAAGTGTACACACTTCGTAAGATATACCAAAGATCTATGCATCCATACTTGAAAAGCTTGTCAATATAATTTTTGTATTATTGTAATA
>NC_056738.1:324927010-324937010 GCF_019279795.1 Protopterus annectens
CAGTCATAGTGAGCAGAAATGGCTGCAGCATGAACCTTTATCGAGGAGAAAGACAAACCCTTGTCCAATAACTCAGTAAGATATTGAAGAGAAACACTTAAATCAGGCTTGGAAACATCAAAGTCCTTTGCTTTGCTCCAAATAAAAAATCTCCTCCATTTATCAGCGTAAACTTTCCTTGTACTAGGCCTTCTGGCCTCCAAAATAACATTCAAAACTTGTTGTGGAAGTTGAGACCCTCCAGGGTCTAAAACAGAATATGCCAGGCTGTTAGATGCAGAGACTGAATCTTGACATTGAGGAAGTGATTGCCCTCCTGAGACAAAAGATGCGGAATCAAAGGCAGAGGCCATGGAGGCTCCCGTACTAAACTCCTCAGTAGTGGGTACCAGTGCTGTCGAGGCCAATCCGGCGCTATCAGAATCATGGATGGCTTGTCTTTTCTGGCCTTCAAAAGTACCTTGGGAATGAGAGGCAGAGGTGGAAAGGCGTAGACATGAAGATTGCTCCAACTGAATGATAGAGCATCCACCTTCCAAGCTGTGGAATGAAACATTTTTGTGCAAAACTTTGGCAACTGGTAATTTAGTGGAGAAGCGAACAGATCTATGTCTGGAGTCCCCCATAACACTGTCAACTTTTGAAATACATGAGGATCCAGTTTCCACTCGTGAGGATCCACTATTTGTCTGCTCAACACATCTGCTAAGGAGTTCTGTGCTCCTGGTAGAAACCTTGCCTGAAGATTGAGGTGTAAACTGAGAGCAGTCTCCCACAAAATCATCGCTTGCCTGCAAAGAGGGTACGAATGGGTTCCCCCTTGCTTATAGGTTCATAGGTTCATACTAGGCTATCTGCCCAAGGGCTATGGACGCCACCCCTTTAGTATGGGGAACTATACCCATTATTTTGCTGTGCCTCTGATTGGTCAATCACATTTGTTCCACAGCATAGGAGTCTTTGGGTGATGAATCTATCAGGTTTAAGTCTCCCGGCTCTGATGGATCTAGATTTTTGAGGTGAAGCATATTCATCAAATCTGGGTTTGACATGGCCTTGTATGTTAGGCAAAGGTCACCTACTGAATAGAGCTGGAGTTCTTTCAGTCGGGCAGCATAGGACAGATTTTTGAGACCCTTTATCCTTTTGGTGAGGAACTTTGTGGCCTCCAGCTGCTGCAAGTGTCGGGTCAGATACATAATGGGGCATTGTACTCAATCATTGTGATGAGAATGACCTCCCTAGATGAGAATCCCTTCATGATAAGGTAAGGTCTTCCTAACTACTTTAGCTACATGGGTGTCAATGACAGACTACTATCAACCTGGGTCCCCATGGATTGCCACCTATTTGGTAGGTTTTTCCCGGTATGACTATGCATTTTTGGCTCTGGCACCAGTTATCCATTTCTGTGAGACCCTTCTGAAGGATATCTGTGTCAGATGTATATTTCAGTTTGCAGTCATCTGCAAACTTTGTCAGCCTTAACCCTCCTGTGTTTGCTTGTACTTCGGAGAAGTAGATGCCAAACAAGAGTGGGCCTAGGACCACTTGTTGATGTACCACATGACAGTAGTGTTGTCTGTTTGAATCAACACCTGCCCTGGGAGAAGTAAATCCTTGAAAGCCATCAATGCAAATTGGACTGCTAACATCTCCTTCAAGTTGATATGCAAATGTTGAAGTCTGACAGGCCACGTGTCTTGCACCCATTTTCCATTGAGGTGTGCACCCCCAAGCCTTGTCCGAGGCATCTGTCGTTAGAATCTGACTCGCCTCTGGTCGGGTCACAGACAGTCCCTTGTTTAGGTGACATTCCTGAGCCCACCACAAAAATTCCTTCTGAATGCAAGGTATTATCTGAATGACAGTGTCCAGATCTTGGCAGTGTTGTGTCCATACATTTTTGAGATACCATTGAAGCTTCCTCATATGCAGTTTGGCATTGGGAAGCACCAGAATACAAGATGCCATGAACCCCAAGGCTTGAAGGACTGTCCTTGCAGTCAGCCTGGACTGTAGAGACATTTGATGGAAATAAAGAGAAAGGCTTCTTTGTTTGTCCGGGGTCAAAAAAGCCATCTGGGAAGTTGTATTCAGTCTCACACCCAGAAAGCACATGTCCTGAGAGGGTACTAGACTGGACTTTGTTTCGTTCACAGAATACCCTAGGCATCTTAACACTACCATCACATACTGAAGATGATGAAGAAGTTCGTCCTTGTCTTGTGCAATAATCAGGCAATCGTCCAAATAAGGATAAATCTGTATTCCTCTTAACCTGAAAAGGCTATCACTGGAGCCAGAACCTTTGTGAACACTCTGGGCGCAGTAGATAAGCCAAAGGGCAATGCAGAGAACTGATAATGTAAATTTCCAGCCCGAAAACGCAGGTACCTCCTGCAACTGGGCCTGATAGGAACATGAAGATAAGCCTCTTTGAGATCCAGAGTTACCATCCAGTGATCTTTTCCCAACAGAGGTAAAAGCTGTTGTAACGTCAGCATTTTGAACTTTGGAATGTCCAGATAAGTGTTGAGGATAGATAAATCCAAAATTGGTCTCCACGTGTTCCCTTTCTTTGGTACTAGAAACAGGCGAGAGTAAAATCCTAGGCCCACTTCTGACAGAGGAACTGGCTGTATAGCTCCTATTTGAAGAAGTAAAGAAATCTGCTTGTGAGCCTCTATCCTTTGCCGAGGAGGAACGTCTGGCATGCCTTTGAAAGGAGGCAATGTATGGAAATAGAACTTGTAGCCTCGGTTTATAATGTCCAATACCCATTTGTCCTGGGTGAATAAAAGCCAGTTTTGCTTGAAAAGTGCTAACTTTCCTCCCAAAGGAGCTGCCAGGCAAGAAGAATCTGGCAGCTGAAGATGCAGGTCATTGGGCCTGTTTACGAAAGGACTGGCCCCTGCCCTCACCTGCAGATTGTGCAGGCGAACTCCAAGTTCTAGGCCTGAATGTACTGTGAGCTCTGCCCCTGCCACGTCTAGATCTACCCCTAGACTGAGAATCAGAAGAAGGGTACGTCCACCCCTTAGCAGGCCAATTTCTACTAAACTTTGGCGGGTGCACCTGCAAAAAATCTTTAACAGTCTGCATAGACTTAGCCTTGTCTTCCATTTTCTTCAAAACCGACTCCACAGGGGACCAAACAAAACTTCAGACTGTAAAGGGCATCCAGAATTCTAGTCTTAACATGCTCGGACAAATTCTGATCCTTAAGCCAGGCGTGCCTACGAAGAACTGAACCAGTGGCAGCCACCCTAGAAGAGGCCTGTACAGCATCAAAACCACATTGCAAAGAATGCTTACCCACCTGTTCAGAGACATGTACTAAATCCTGCAATTCTTTACACTCTATACCCTCTGCCAAAGCATCCACTTTAGATTTTAGCTGAGAAAGGAGAAAATTCTGATACTTCAACATATGAAACTGGCAATTTAAAGCCCTCATTGCTAAAGTAGAAGAGGTATACACCTTCTTACCCCATCTATCCAAAGCTCTAGCTTCCTTATCTAGAGGAACCGGATTCTTTACAACAGAGGCTCTAACACCCTTAGGCCCCTGACTAATAATTTCTGGGTCCGCCCTAGGACTCTTATACAGATATTTATGAGCCTCAGGCACCCTGTAATATCTATCCGGTTTAACTGGCGCAGGAGGCAAAGAATCTGGATTAAGGGAAGCCTCCGAGAAAACATCTTGAACAACATCCAAAACAGGAGGAATAGCCAAGGGTCTATGCTGTGGTAAAAACAAGAATTCCCTAAGCCTCTTCCGTGAATCAGAGAAATCCTGTCCTTCCCACTTAAAATGCTCCCTCATGCAATGCAGAGTTTCTGAAAATGAAAAATCCTCTGGAGGAGAAGCAGAAGGAGTGGAATCCTCTGCATCAGAATCCGAATAAGGATGAAAATCTAGAATATCTTCAGCAGAAGACTCTGAGTCATCTGAGGCCTGATCCAAACTTTCCAACTCTGGCTCCACCCTAGGCCTCTTATCAGGAGGGCATAGAACCTCTAATTAAAGTAATCAAATCTTCTGCCATTTTAAGCATGTGCTTTTTAGGCACAGACCCTGAAGTACCTGAAGGGACACCAGAGGAAGGCAAAACAGACCTGCCCTTAGAAGAAGCCTTAGAAATAGAAGCAGAAGGCCTAACCACCTTAGGCATAGAAGGGAGAACAGTAACTTGAGAGGCCCCTTCAGCCTGACCTGATTCCTGGGAGGCCACATCCTGCAAAATCAAAGTTTCCCCCTGAGACTCAACAGAAACTTCAGCCGGATCCACCTGCTCTACTGTAGCTTCTGCAGGACCGGCGTCCGAACGGATGAATCAACCTGTCTAGGTTTCAAGGATTTGTCTTTGCGCTTCTTGGAAGCGGTGTCGGAGGGTCCGACGGCATACTATAATTACACCACTTACCAAAGACTAACCTAGCACAATCTAACCTCCTTTTTATAGTGCGCTTATTAAACCTAGCACAAAACCGACACCCGACTACGCCGTGGTCCGGTCCCAAACAAGGAATGCAAAGAGAGTGATAATCCCTATGCGGTATCTGTTTCCCACAAGAAATACAATTATTCACTTTTTCTGACATCCGTAAATAACTGAGGCAAGAAAAAACAAAAATATTCTAACGGGTACTTAGCCCAACTTGGTTTCGGTCTGAAACTCGGAATTCGAAAATTTCAGAACGCCGAACGGCACTTGCAACGCTGCTTCTGCATCGGACCATGCGGCAAAAAAGACTGAGGATATGACGTCGGTCATGCGCTTTTATAACCTGACGCTCTGATGTCAGTTCTGAGCGCCCATGACCGACGTCAGCCTAATACTTTGGTATTCGGGCCGACCGAGGACAGCGGACTACCCATATGTAAGGACTGCAGCAATGTGAGATGAAGAACATCCCATGTTTCACAGAGAGCTTACAAACCATCAAAGGGATCTCAATGTTGAAAGGTATCAGTCAGGAGAAGGGTACAAAAATAATTCCACAGCATTGGATATACCATGGAACACAGTGAAGACAGTCATCAAAAAGTGGTGAAAACATGGGACAACAGTGATGTTGCAAAGAACTGGATGTCCCTCCAAAATTGATGAAAAGACAAGATGAAAACTGGTAAAGGAGGCTGCCAAGGGACCTCCAGCAACACTGAAGGAGCTGCATGAATTTCTGGTAAGTACTGTTGTGTACTACATGTGACAACAATCTCCTGTATTTTCCATATGCCTGGCCTATGGAGTAGGGTTGCAAGACGGAAGCCTTTTCTTACACAGAAAAACACCCAGGGAAGGAAAAAATTTGCAAAACAATACATCAAGTCTCCCAAAAGCATGTGGGAAAATGTGCTATGGTCTGATGAGACCAAGGTTGAACTTTTTGGCCACAATTCGAAAAGGTACGTTTGGTTAAAAACAACACTTTGCATCATCAAAAGAACACCATCCCCATGGTGAAGCATGGTGGTGGTAGTATCATGCACTGGGGTTGCATTTCTTCAGCTCGAACTAGGGCTTTAGTTAAGGTGGAGAGAATTATGAACAGTTTCAAATACCATTCACTTTTGGCCCATAACCTTCAGGTATCTGCTAGAAAGCTGAAGATGAAGAGGAATTTCACCTTTCAAAATGAGAATGACCCCCAAGCATACAGTCAAATCAACAAAAGAATGGCTTCACCAGAAGAAAATGTAAGTTTTGGAATGGCCCAGACTGAAATCCAATAGAAAATCTGTGAGGTGACTTGAAGGGGGCTGTGAACAAGAGATGCCCTCGCAATCTACCAGATTTGGAGGGCTTTTGCAAGGAAGAGTGGGCAAATATTGTCAAGTCAAGATGTGCCATGCTGATAGACTCCTACCCAGGAAGACTGAATGCTGTAATTAAATCAAAAGATGCTTCAACAAAGTATTAGTTTAAGGATGTGCACACTTATGCAACCAGCTTATTGTATGGTTTTTATTTCCCCCCCTTAACACATTTGTTTGTTTTTCAATTGAATTGTACAGGTTATAGGTCACATTAAAGGTGGGAAAAGTTTTGAAATGATTTAATGTGGTTTGATTTTTTTATATCACAAAAACCTGGCATTTTAACAGGTGTGTGTGTGTGTGTGTATATATATATATATATATATATATATATATATATATATATATATATATATATATATATATATATATATATAGAAAAAAACAAAAATGTAATAATATATGACATCTTGTTATGCAACAACCAAGTCTAACAGTTAAAATAATCACTTTTAAGTGACTGGTGGGTCATACCTAAAAGCCTGTTGAATGATTTTCACATTTCACCTTCATGAGACTGTGTGTTAGCTGCGATGGTGTAGTGGTTAGCACTGTCGCTTCACAAGAGGCACTCCAGTTCGATTCTCGGCTGGAGTGCCTTCTGTGTGGAGTCTGCATGTCCTCCCCACAGTCGAATTCACATTGAAAGACATGCAGGGAGGTACGTGCATGAGTGGGTGTGCCTTCCTTTAAGGTTGGGCACCTGGCTGGCAACTCGACACCGTAAAAATTCACTGCCACTCATTAGCAGACCAGAGTTCCGCTGTGCAGACCCCTAACTGGGAAACGCCGAAAGACAAAACCTTCATGAGAGTGTGTAAACTGTGGTCTTTTTGAACATGTCTTTTATGAAGGACTTTTAGCATGTACTCACTCATTTGTACTGGATGGCACTGATTAGTTGTAACGGGAGTGTTAGCCAGGATTTTGGAAATACAAATTAACTTTGAGTCTGCTATCCTGCATGACCCTCAGAAGGAGCCAGAAATTTCAGATTTGTGTACCAAACTTGTCTGCTGCTACCTACTCCTCCCCCCACTCAAATAAATGCCTTCTTCCATTATATATAGCATCATTATATATTACATGGAATTAAAGATGCAGTATATAAACAAAAGATTTTCAGTGACATAGCAAGGGTGGGGCAGATGGGGTTCCACCCATAGGCAACAGTCTACACTGGTTACCGGCTGGTGGCAAATTAAAAAATTAATAACTAGCCAAGTTTCTTACTGAATACAAACAGATAAACCAAGACAATTTTCAGCCTGCTTTAATTTGATATTATATACTATCTTTGTGGTATCTCAGTATACATCCTTATCACATCTAATCTTATGAAGAAGATCATTACATCCTGGATGAAGCCTACTAAAATGTGTATGTAAAAAGCATCAATTGCTTTCCAGAAATGATACCAAACTACAAATATAGAAAGACAATGTCATGGATGCCAGTTTCTTAGCAACATAGCTCCATCTTGCTGCAGTAACCACTGGTGCTTAGCATACCTTTCTCAGCTTTGGCAGAAGACTTTCTGTTAGTAGTCAGGGTCATAGAAAACTTTGCCTTGCCAGTTTACTGAACTCAGCAGGCCTTCCTTGGGTTTTGTTATAGCTGGTTTTATAGGGTATATTTAATACAGTGCAAGTTCAGGTTCTGGTATGAAGAAGTATTTGATGATGTGATATATTATTGGATTGTTTTCTTTAGGAGTACAACAGAGTGGACAACATGGAAATGCTGAAGGTGTTTGTGATGGAAGAAGCTTTTGTTGCCATAATGCACTGCCACATGTTTATGTCTACTGCAGTTACGTATCTCTATGTTAAAAAAGAACAACTTTTAAAAAGAAAATTAATTTGAGACTGGATGTAACCTCAGAAAAGCAGCAGATAATCAAATGGTAGGGAAAGTTCCAGATGGTTGTTATGAACTGGTCCCAACAAATTATCTTCTAAACAATATAACTATACTGAAAATTCTCAAAGCATGTTTCAATACCCAAAGAATGTAGATCTGTTGCAATGAACCAGAAATACAGTAGTAACATTTAGATTATAGACATACAATGATTTAGGTCCTCAGATAAACTCGTGGCATGCCCAAATATGACATTCATGATAAAGTCATAACTGTTTGTGGATATGTTAACTTCATACTGGTGAAGATGGTAAATATATACATTTTAGCAACAATTTTGAATGTTGTTATATGTGTAGACCTACTGAGTGGAAGAATACATGTTGCTTTTTCTGGCCCTCTGGTATGATTTCTGAATGCTAGTGCTGTTTTTCAAAGATATGAGGTGTTACACTATTTAACCATAACACTGCAATGCAACAGCAGAAAGGGCTTTCTTCAGTGGACAATAGTTTACCCACTAGGGAGAGCTATGCTGACTTACCTTCACTGTTAAACATACAGATTAGAAACACTACTTCCCAAAGCACATTCTAAGTCATTAAACAATAAACACAGCATCTGCTGCTGCAAGGAAGAGAAACACAAGATACACAAGAAACATTTATTCTGAAGATGGTGCATGCATATGAAAAAGGTTTTTTTTAAAGGCGCAATATAATTCCAGTGCCCACAAGCTCCTGGACTACATATATGACAAAGCTAAAGGCTAGTCTCTGTGGCACTGACTGAATGCAAATGCAACAAGTTTAATAGTCTTCCTGCATGTATTTCATCACTGAACCTGAGTGACTTCCTTAACAGCAAGTTGTCCTTGAGCTTAATGTTCTCTTAGCACTGTCGCTACCTCATTGTTTTTTCTACAATTGCTCTGCATACTACTTCTGAATGCTCTACTTTTCTTCTACTCGTTTAGTTTTACTTTCCTTCTTCCAGCTGCAAACTTTGTCTGAGCAAATAACCACTAGAAAGGCATGTGAGCCAGGTTGGCTTACATCCTCATTAACAAATTAAATTATATATATATATATATATATATATATATATATATATATATATATATACACACACACACACACACACACACACATATATGTGTTTATACTACTAATGGGATATATGCAGGGGTCTGTGACACTTGCAATGGTTTTTACATAGGAAAAACTTCTCAGTAACATTCAAGTAGAATTAAGGAGCATTGTGCAGCTATACAAAACAAAGATTTAAAGAATGCATTAGGGGAACATAGTATGCACTGCATGATGTTTTTCCATTTCAGGTTTCTAGTGTTAGAGCAGGTGGATGTATTTTATGGAGACAATGACACCCTTATTGAAGTGCGTTACTTTTAAATGCAAAGTCGTTCTCAGGACTTAATGAAATGCTTAACATTAAATGTGCCGCTAATGATTGGTAGTGGATTTTTACGTAGCGGGTTACCAGCCCTGATGCACAACCTTCAATGAAGGCAGGCCCATTCACGCATGCCTCCACACAGAAGACACTTTAGCTGAGAATCGAACGGGACAACGTCTTGCTATGAGGCGACAACGCTACTGCAGCACCACCACCGCTACAAAAAGACTATGTCCCTCAAAGCTTCTTTTGAGTATGATCTCCAACTTAAAAACCCAGCCCCGGACACACCTACAGCCATCCACTGATGCAGACACTGCAGCTGGTTCTAGCACATTCTCACTACCTGTACCTGGCACTTAAAAGCCACCCACTTCATGGTCCACATCAGTGATCCCTTCAACTCGGAGTCTCGTAATGTGGTTTACCTAAGTATATGCATCTGTTGCGATGCATACTATGTAGGTAAAACCATAAGAAAGCTCAGAGAAAGAATTAAAGAAAACTGGTAAGCGATCTGCAACCGAGATTTCAAGAATGTACAAGCTAGACTCAGTAATGTTTGCCCCAACTTCACAGGCTTCAGATTTTTGGCCCTCAAGGATCTCACTAACTTTTTCGGTAATGCTAACCCATTGCTCAAAGTCAAAGAACTGAAATGGCAAATTTTATGAAAGGCAGAGGCACTTCTGGGACTCAACAGCAACCTGAATATCAGGTGCATTCTTAAGTGGAACAGGTAGGAAGTGATGTCAGCACTGAAGTGAAATGTGTAACAAGACTTTTATAAATGAACCACATTTTACTATTAACTCATTTCTGATAAAGTTTGATTGTTAAACTAAATCAGTGAAAGCACTCATATCTTGACTAAATAGAAAAAAATCTCTG
>NC_056738.1:324942010-324985164 GCF_019279795.1 Protopterus annectens
AATGCATTAAATGTCAGGCATATTGTTTGGTACAGCCCATTGGACTAACACAGCTGTACAACAGTATACCAGATATTTTTAACAATTCAGAAATTCAGCATTTGTGTAGATATTTATAACAATTTAGAAATTCAGTAGTTGATTTTATACAACAGTGAACATATGAAAATGTGACACAGAATACTGGTTAATGATTAAAACTGAAATAAGCATACAAACCTGTGTGTATATATATATATATATATATATATATATATATATATATATATTTTTTTTTTTATGCCAAATTATTGAAGACTTACTTTATCGAATCCCATTTTATCAACTCCACTTCTCTGAATCTCATTATATCGAACTCCCAGAACTATGAAAAAGAAGCCCCAGGAAAGGAACCACTCGAACACCAGGGCAAAACAACAAAGAGAAAAACAAAAAAATCCCCCAAGTTGGGGGCTATGCCCCCTAACTAAATATACCAACTCCGAGATTACACTAAAGTGGAGGAATGGTAAATTTCACCATGGTGGCCAAGTGGTTCCTTTCCCGGGGTTTCCTTTTTGTAGTTCCGGGAGTTCGATATAATGACATTCAAAGAAGTGGAGTCTATGAAATGGGATTCGATAAAATAAGTCTTTGATGATTTGCATATATATATGTGTGTCATTATGAAACTTATTGATGCAGTATAGTACAACAATGATATGTTGCCCTAGCCATCAGACTCCCTTGCTACAGCTCTGAACATTACTGAATTGGACAGATATTAATATTGCCAATCATATGCTAATCCGGACACAATTATCTACTTTGTAAACCTAGCTTACATGCACCCTTTTAATTTCAATTATGAGTTTGAAGCTGGGAGGACATTTAGTGTCATTATGTTGGACAACATGTTGCACCCTTAGAAATTAATTTTACACCTTGACTGATTGATGTGGTGTATGCCTGGTTACACCCATGATTTATAATGAGTACACATGAGACACCTATTTCATCTTCTGGGATTCATTTTTCAGCTACCATTCAGTAGCTGAGGAAATGGGATACAAAGTGGGGATGTAATTCATTGACTACCACAGCTTTCATTACTGCTACAAAGACCTTTCAGTCATGAAGACCATTTGAACATATAAGGGTGTGTACATACTATGGGACACAGGACTTTTGTTTGCTGCACAGCTTGCAGGATTATCTTGTTCATTAATCTTTAGCTACTGTGGGTGATCCTTATTTGAAGCCAGAAATTCCTAGTGAATTTCCTCAGTACATGAATGCAAGCAACACATTTTAATAGGCTATTAACCTTGTTGGCATACACACCTACAGGTAAATGCTAGAAGAGCAACTCCCTCTTTGATTTAATGATATTCTGGGATACTTGAGCTGGCCTTGTACTTTTTTCCCCAGTTCAGATTACACAGAGGTAGAATCCTTTGCTAAACGTATAGCCTTGGGGACTGCTTATCTCGTTTGTTGTGCATGTCAAAATAAAAAAGGTATATGAGAAATCAAATGAAACATAAGATGCTTTCTAAGAATCAAATCCTCTGAATAGTATTTCTAGGCTTATTTTAATAATGACACCAAGGTAACAAATTAGATGAGCAAACAACATTCATTATTGGTTATTGAAATAATTTTATATAGAAAATGACACATTTTCTTTTCTGAGAAAAACTATCATGACCAGGTATCATTTTAATGAGGTTTATTATCCTTTTCAACTCAACCTGTTACACATGTACACTTGATAAAATAACTGAGAATCTTAGCCTTAGACAGAGGAAGTGCAACAATTTCATTATCTGAATATGTAATTAATTCAATTAATTCTGGTTGTGTTCGAGTCAGAAACATTAGAATACAGAATTTCTCATTGAAAATAATCTACCACTTAAACTTAGTGATGAATCAAGGATTTTCCAAAGCAAGTGATTATATAGCACATCACACAAACACAGTTATGTAATACAGACAATAAGAGTTTCAGAACAGTTGGGTGCAGAATGTCAGGCCTAAAATCAACAGAAAAAGACACACACACACACACACACACACACACACACACACACACACACACACACACACATCCACCCATGTGTATTATGCATACACAGAGAACAATTATGATGGTGGTGTGTGTGTGTGTGTGTGTGTGTGTGTCTGCATGCATGCATTATGATGGTGAAGCTACATGTTTATTCCTATAACATACACATTTGTATGCAATTCAGACACTCACTCATTCATTCACACACACACACACACACACACACACACACACACACACACACACACACACACACACACACACACACACACACACAAACACACACACAGAAGCAATTGACAATTAAGAAGCAAGATGTAAAGGCTACATGCAAACATTCCCAGTGTGAGCCACAATAATAAGGCTAAACACTTGGGCATGCATCAATAAACACACAAATGTACAAACACACATTGAGAAGCAAAATCTAATGGCTACATACAAACATTTCCAGTGTGACCCGCAGTAACAAAGCTAAATACTTGTGCATGTACAAACACACACACGCACAATGGCATGATGCAAAGGCTACCTACAAACATACTTAATGTGAGCCACTTAAACACTAATGCATGCACAAAGACACACACACACACACACACACACACACACACACACACACACACACACACACACACACACACACAGAAGCAATTGACAATTAAGAAGCAAGATGTAAAGGATGCATGCAAACATTCCCAGTGTGAGCCACAATAATAAAGCTAAACACTTGGACATGCATCAATAAACACACAAATGTACAAACACACATTGAGAAGCAAAATCTAATGACTACGTACAAACATTTCCAATGTGACCCGCAGTAACAAAGCTAAATACTTGTGCATGTATAAACACACACACACAATGGCATGATGCAAAGGCTACCTACAAACATACTTACTGTGAGCCACTTAAACACTAATGCATGCACAAAGACACACACACACACACACATTGAGAAGCAAGATCCAAAGGCTACATACATACATTCCCAATGTGAGCCAGAACAACAGAGCTAAACAATTATAAATGACCACACACTTGATACAAACATTCTTAAACGTGAGCCCAGTTGTGAAGCTAAACACTTAAATGCTTATGCTCGCACACACACATGCACATGTCCATGCACACACACGCTGAGAAGCAAGATGCAGAGTTATAGACAGACATTCCCAATATGAGCAACAATAATAAAGCTAAACACTTATACATGTGTAGATACACAGATGCACACCTGCATGTGCACATACACACACACACACACACACACACACACACACACACACACACACACACACACACACACACACACACAAAAGCATGATACAAGATGCAAAGGCTACTTACAAATACATTTAATGTGAGCCCAGTAGCAAAGCTAAACATTTAAACACTTATGGACACACACACACACACACACACACACACACACACACACACACACACACACACATATACATGTGTGATTTAGAAGGGTTGGTCCAAGAAGTCTTTTCAGATATGAATCCAGCCAATTATCAGTAGAAACATAATGGGGATTAGTACAGTATTAAGTCAAGGACAATTCCTCGGGAGGGGGGGGGGGGTTCAGAAGGAATAACAGCAAAACCATTTCATCAGAGAGTGTTTCAATAGGAATAATAACAAACACATTTCATTACAGTGTATTTTAACATGATTAGCAGCAAGCACATTTCATTACAGTATGTTTCAACAGGAATAACAGCAAACACATTTCATCAGACTGTTTCCATATGAATTAGGGCAAACAAATTTAATCAGGGAATGTTATAAAAGAATAACATCACCAGTACTGAAGCCGTGGTGGTACAGCGGTAGTGTTGTTACCTCACAGCAAGAGTTTCTCCTGTTCGATTCATGGCTGGAGTGCCTTCTGTGTGCAGTCTGCATGTCCTCCCCGTGGTCGAGTGGCCTTCGAAAGACATGCGTGAATGGGCGTGCCTTTGCTGAAGGTTGGGCATCGGGCTGGCAACTCGGCACCATAAAAATCGACTGCCAATTATTAGCGGATTGGAGTCCCGCTGTGCCGACCCCTAACCGGAAAAAGCCGAAAAGACAAACAACAAACTGTCTGAACCAGGCTGAACTAGAGAACTGAGGATGCAGAAGATCTGGGTTGAGGCCAAATGTAGAGGTTTTTACAAGATCAGGTTGAAGACATTTTTAAACAATAATGAACATTTACACACATAGTATATGCCAGATATTTGCATATTACATTGATCAATATAAATTAAAGGCATCTGTTGAAATATAAGTAGCATGGAGGTTTTTTTTTTTATTCATCTGTTGCAGATTGTGCTTAAGGTACTAAAATACAGAGGTAATTTCACCACAGAAGCAGTGTATGGGTAGTCTTAGCTATTATCCATCATCACAAAAGCATTGGCATGCATTTTTTTTTTTTTTTTAGATGAGCTGCCTATAGTCTGGCTGGGACTGTCCTTAATACCTGTGTGAGGAAATTTTATATTACATTCCCTGGATAGCTTCTTTACCAACTGCTAGAGCAGGGTGTTCCTTGAAAAATAAAGAGGACTCCATCCATAAGCCCAAGAATCTCCGTAGGTGACCATGTTCAGTTTTGTTTTACTGAATTTACTTGTACTGAGAGCACTCTTTACTTTGACTTTTGATTAGTCCCAAATAGAATGTAGGCTGGTCTAAACATGTTTACTGCAAGTTTACTAGTTTGCACTCACCACCAGAATTTCTTAAAGTCTGCTTGCAGTTGTTTTTCGGTTGATCCTTTATTACAGCATGTATAAGAAGTAGGATGTCGATTATTAGGGTTGACAAAGATAATTTATTTTTATTTATTTATCCTTTTTTGACTGGCTTAGTCCCACTAGGCTAATGGCCTCTATTCAGGGGAGACCCAAAGTGGTATTTGTTCCACTAAGGGAGATTTGGCTAGGACAATGGGGAACTTCCCCTACTTGTTATTGTTGCAAGTGGGATCCATTTTTATGGGCACTTCCTGTTTCCATTCTAGATGCAGAGGTGGCCCAGAGAAACTGAGATGCAGATGGAGAAAGAGAAAAGAATGGTGAGGAGAAAGTCAATATCGAGACCGGAGAATGCTTGCAGGATTCTGAGGAGATGTTTCAATGAAATCCATTTGATCTGAGTCAGCAAATGATGGATGCATAATTACAACCCTCCAGTTGGGATAGTTGCAGGATTATTTCCTTGAGTAAATGGTGATGCAGAGTGAGCCAGAAAATGGAAACATTTCCTGGGGGGAATATTATGGAGAAAATACAAAACGAGGATGCAGGGACAATCTATAGAATAGTGGTGAGATGGAGCAGAGAAAGTAAAGAAGGCAAAAGGGAGTAGCAGAAAAGAAAAAAAGCAGAAGAAAATAAAAATGAAAGTATGTGGTAAGGGTTAAAAGTAAAAAAAATAAAGAAACGGACAGATATGAAGTGTGGGACAAGTTAATAGTTCTTTTGGGTGTAAAACCAAGTGAGGTAAGAGCATTTATTTGTATTCTTATTAACAAAGACATTTTGTGACATTATATTTGAGACTGTTTTTTTTTTTTCAACAGAAAATTTTCATGGAGAATATGAAAAAAGAAAGACTGTGACCCATGGAATCTTTACTGATAAAAGCATTTAATAGGCAAAGAAAAAAGAAAATTCATGTACAGTTTTGAACAGAGGTGGAAAGAGAGACTTGAAAAGGACATTTGGAAACTTTATGTAGAGAAGTATTGGACACTGCAAACATTTATGATAAAAGACGATTATGGACTAGCTGGTGGGATTGTAATATTGTGTTAAAAATAAAAAGAGAAAAAAAATAATACATATACCAAGCATGATTAATGTGGAGGGGAATATGGGTGTTGTATAATATTGGGGATAACCCAAAATATTTTTTTTTGTGGAAAAGAAGAACATTTGATAAGGAACTTTGATAAAAGAAAATGTTATATTTGTGGAGAAATGGGACAGGATACAAAAATGTGAATTGAAATGTTATAAATGTAAGTTGGACATTTATGGATGGATTGTAAAATGAAAATAAGAGTGAGGAAAAAGAAAAAGCAAGAAAAGAAAATGAACAAAGAAAACATTTTAGAAGAAATAGAAGCAAAAGTATGTGAAAAAATAATAAAGAGGACACAGAAGAAGGCTCTGAAATAAGTGATAAAATAAATTGATAGTGAAAGAAAAAATAATTCTATTCGTAAAAGAGTAAACAACAGGAAAAAAATCAAGGAACAATTACAAAAGAAAAAAAAACAAAGGAAATGGATGAAAAATAATATATACATCTAATGATTGGGGGTTGGTATAATGGTTAAGGTGTTTGACTAACAGACACGAAGTACAGTTTTTGATTCTGACCTTTGGGCTGGAAATTGGCTAGGCTTTGAAACAGCCTTTAAGACAGCTAGCCTAGTATTAGCTAAGAACTTATGAAACCATGAATCTAAGGGAAAATGAACATTTTAGAGTGCTTTCTGTAAATGTGATTATTAAGAATATAGTAAGAAGAAGAATAGGGATTTTGGAGTGGTGTGATACACATGATGTAGATGTAACTATATGAGAAGACACACGATTTTTAACAAATGACGAAAGATGACAAACACAGAAATTATGGGGAGGAAACAATCTGTTATTTTGGGAAATTAGAGATGTTCTGGAATAGCTGCATTCTTTAGAAATACAGTAAAGATATTAGATGTAGCTTTAGCAAAATGGGAAGATGAATCATTGTAGATTTAAAATGAAAAGAATAAGTATATAGAATCATAACATTATATACTTATACGAATTGTAAAGAAAAGTAAAGGTTATTTCATCAGATTTTTGACTATGTAGTGATACATATGGATATTATAATAACAGAAGACTTTGTGATTTTCGAGGCAAGCAGAAAAATAAAGGAAATGATGTAAGATGTGGTAAGTTAAAATTTTTGACAAAAATTCATGGACTTGCAAAAAAGGTATGTATAGAATCAGAAGGTTTAATTGTAGAAGAAGGGAGGGTAGTTAAAACGGGATTTTCTGATCAACTTACAGTATGGCTAGAAATAAAAGGAAAACAAGGAATATAAAAAACAGGTAAAGGAATAAAAAGGATAGATGAGAAAACATGGAATGAAGAAGGGAAGAGATTAATAACATACTTATGGAAAGATCCTTATTATTACTTATTACTGTGAGAACATTTTATAAAAAATTGTCTGAACAGTGGATGCTATTTCTGGAAAATATATATATATTTTTTTATAGTGGCAATATCAGAACAGTAGAGAAAGAAACATATGAAAGAACATATGATGGTACATTGGAAGATTAAGATAAAATACTTTGACAATGAAAAGAAAGAAATCAAGAAAAAATACAAGAATTGTTATACAAGTAAAGATATTTTTAAAAGGAAAAAGAGAAGTATTGAGTTCTTTAAGCAGAGTAGTAAAGGAAGATGGTAGTGTAATGAGAGAGAAAAATGTGAAAGGAGACATAGAAACAACTCAGGAAGAGAGTATGCAATATGCACAAGAAATGTTTAGAAAAAAAACAGAAGGTAATTAAAAAAACATGGAAAGCAAAAAAAAGTTAACAGAAAAAGAGAATAAGGAGTCTGAAAATGAGATTCTTTTATATGAGCTAGAGAAAGCATTACGACAAGTAAATACAGATTTGGCTGCTGGACCAGATGGAATAGGGTATGAAATGTATAAAAAATTAAGAGACTGGCAAACATTTTTTTTAAAGATTATGAATGAATAGTTAAGTGAAGGTTTTATGTATAAAGAATTACATAGTGAAATACATAAATTCATATGGAAGGAAGATACAAGAGAATTTAAAAAATGAAGACTGATAGTACTGAACAATAAGGATTATAAGTTCTTTGTGAAAATAATACAAAAGATATTAAACTAAATGGAAAATATGATGTCTGATATATATATATATATATATATATATATATATATATATATATATATATATAGGGTTCCTATTAGAACCTTGAATGCTTGAAATGTTGAGTGTCATATGGTCGACACCATATGATCGACATTTCAAGTGTTCAAAGGTTAAACATAATGGTGCCATTCAGTGCAGAATGAGAGAATTTCCCTTTTCTGCACTGAAGTGTGATCTTGGAGTTGGTATATTTAAGTAGGGGGGTATGAGGGGTGCAGGGAGGCTTGCCCCCCTGCCTGCACCATTAAGGTAAGTCTTTTTTTTTGTTTTTTATTATATATTTGAACTTTCGAACTTCGATCATATGTTTTTGAACATATGAGATTTGAAGTTTTGAAAGTTCGATTATATAATATAGACCCATATATATAGTATAAAGAGGAATGGTTGTCAAAAATTATTGATAGAGAAATTGTGGATGATATTATGAACAGAAAATAAGAAGAGAAAATAATGATAGGAGACCTTAATAAGGCATTTGATATAACTGGACATGAATCTTATGGGTAATAATGAAAGAATGCAATATAATGTGAAAGTTAGGAAATTATGTATGTCAGTATATAGTAACAATAAAGTAAAATACTTATAAATGACTGGTTAAGCCAAGAGGTGCATATGAAGAGTGATGCAAGATAGGGATGCCCAATGAGTTGTATACTCTTTGCATTAGTTATAAATTTGATAGTATGTGAAATAAATTACAAAATAAAGGAGGTGGACTATACAACATCTGAAGGGTTAAGAATTCCAGTTCTGTTAACATGTGCAGATGACATTATAAAAATTACAAGAAAAAAAATGGATAAAAGAAGTAATATTTTGAATGTCTAGAGGTGATGGGGTGGCTTTAAATGAATAGAAAAGTAAAGGTTTAGGTGAAATAGTAAAGATAGCAGGTATATATTTTACAATGAATGATATTTCTGTGGTAGAAATAAAATTTGGGAATAAAGATGCAAGTAGAATTCAATGGGAAAAAAACAATGTAAGAAATAAAACAAATCTGTCTTTTCTGGAGAATGTATAATTTGTCATTCAGAAGAAATGCTTATTTGATAAATTCAGTACTGATGGGAAACATAGCATACTTTGCATGTGTATTTATGTTGCCACCAGTATTTGAAAAGGAATTATTGCAGATTTGTTCCCATTTATATGGGGTTCTAGAGTCAATCCAGTACAAAAGGAGGAGCTTTGTATGTAAATAAAGAGGAAGGGGGTTAGGGTTAATTAACCCAGTGGTATATGCTGCTTCATTAAATTTATACAACATGTTAAAGTGGATAAGTGAAAAAGATGAGAGATTAGTAGTAAAACTGTATAAATATTAAGTACGATAAATTTTGGGATATAGTAAAAAGTGAAAGAGGAAAAAGAGTTTATAAATGAAGAAATAAAATGTTACCAAGAAAAAGTATTTTTTGTGGAAAATAAACACTGATGATATAGAAAGAGAAAGAAAAGTATGATGTAAGAATATAATGATAAAACATTTCTATGTAAAACCATGGGAATATCTAACAGATGAATAAAAATTAAAGCTATAAAAATAAGACGCAAGTGGTATAATCAGAAAGTAGAATGTCAAGATTTTTGTGGACTGGTAACAGATAAATTACCAATAAAAGGAAATAAGAAGTTATGTACCTACCATAACATTCCATGTTAGTTGTCTTCTTCTCGCCTTCTTTCTTGCTGGATGGGTTCGGAGCCGATCCTCGGCTCTGACTCGGCCAATACTAAAGCTCGAGAGCTAATTCTACTGGCTCGAGGCTTCCCTATATCCCACAATGCTAGGCGGTAACTACTCAGATCTCGTTTGATAGCTAGATCAAGCAATTCTAGTCTCCATAGTATGGAGAAGGGTAACCCACCTCTATATAAACCTGAGTGTAAGGTATCCTAGACCTAACAAAAGGGGAAATAGAGGTGGTAGAATGTGTGGGAATGAAAAACTTCCAGAGGAAGATCACAGAATGAATTCCTATCGGTCTGTCCAGGCTTGGGGGAAGGAGGGTGGGACGCAAGAAAGAAGGCGAGAAGATGACAACTAACATGGAACGTTATGGTAGGTACATAACTTCTTAATGTTAAGTTGTCTATCTCGCCTTCATTCTTGCTGGATGGGAACGCGTCCCTAGCACCTTATCCCGGGTGGCCTATCGGAACAGACTCTTGAGAACAGTGGAACCAAAGCTGGCACGGTTTCTGGAGACCATGTCCAATTTGTAATGTGAAATGAAGGTATGAGGAGAAGCCAAGGTGGCTGCTGCACAAATGGAATCTATTGGCAGCCTATCCTGAAAAGCTACTGATGTAGCTAATGCCCTAGTTGAATGAGCTCTAGGTCTTGAAGGTAGTATTTGATGTCTGATCTCATAGATGAAGGTAATTGTAGAGGTGAGCCATCTTGAAAGGGATACTTTAGTAACTGGAAGGCCCAATTTCCCTTCCGCATATGAAAGAAAAAGCTGATCAGATTTCATGAATTGTTTAGTCCTGTCTAAATAATATCTAAGTTGGCGGTGAACATCCAGAAAATGTAGCTTTTGTTCCGACCTGTTGGAATAGTTAGGGAAAAAGACGGGGAGATCAATCACTTGGTTTAGGTTTGTTTGAGAGGAAACCTTAGGTAAAAAGGATGGATTAGTATGGAGGGATACCCTATCTTTCTGAAACACTAAGTGAGGAGGACGACTGCATAAAGCATGGAGTTCAGACACCCTTCTCGCTGCAGTTATGGCTACCAGAAAAAGTGTTTTCCATGAAAGCAACTTCAGAGAACATGAAGACGCTGGTTCAAAGGGGGGAAGGATTAAGGATGCCAGAACCAAGTTCAAGTCCCATTGAGGCGGGGGATCTTTAATTGGAGGTTTGAGAAGAAATACGTCCCTTAAAAAGGCTTTGCAGAGCTTGTGAGCCATGATACTAGATTCTGAGACACCTACATGATAATTAGATATAGCAGCCAGTTGAACTCTAATGGTAGATGAAGAAGAGCCTAAATGAAAGAGTTCTGCTAGAAAGTCTAGAATAGACTGGATAGGTGCTGTAAAGGGATCTATATTTTTTGATGTTGCCCAAAAGCAGAAGCGTTTCCATTTGCTATTATAAATCTTCCGGGTAGAAGATTTATGAGAGGCTATCAAGATATCTCGGGCCGAGCGAGATATTAAGGAAAGCCTGGCTAAGGTCAGAACCGGAGAAACCACACTGTGAGGTTGAGAGAATGAAGAGATTGGCTCAGCTGGCCTGATTGGTGGGTCAACAGATCTGGCACTGGGTACAGATGCCAAGGCTGCTCCAAAAGGTAACGATGAAGAAATGGAAACCATATCTGTCGAGGCCAATAAGGGGCAAAGAGGATCATTGTCACTCTCAAGGCGATGGCTTTCTGAATTAGTTGAGTTATCAGTGAAAAAGGGGGAAAAGCATACAGAAGTCCCCGGGGCCAATCGTGGACTAGAGCGTCTCTGGTGGGATGGCCTGGTAACGGGAAGAGAGTGAAGAAGTCGTGACACTTGCTGTTTTGGGGAGTAGCAAAAAGATCGCAGCAAGGCTGGCCCCATCTTTGGAGTACTTCTTCCAGTACTGATTTCTTCAGAGACCACTCGTGGGGCATGAGAATTGCCCTGCTCAACTTGTCTGCAATCACGTTGGACTTCCTGGGAATGTGCGTTGCTACCAGAAAACGCTGAGAAGAGATCGCCCATTGCCAAAGTCTGAGTGCCTCTCGACATAAGGGGTATGATCTGGTTCCGCCTTGTTTGTTGATGTACCACACTATGGACATGTTGTCTGTCTGAATTGCAATAGTCCTTGTGGAAAGAGAGTCGTGAAGGGCTTGCAACACTAAAAGCACTGCTCTCATCTCTAAAACATTTATGTGCAAGTGGCACTCGAAAGGTTGCCACGTGCCCTGGACTGTCCTGCCCTGATAATGCCCCCCACCTGATCAGGGAGGCGTCTGTTGTCATCATGGCGACTGGAGGGGGATGAGTGAAGGGTCTTCCTTGGAGAACCTGAGGTGATGTGATCCACCAAGACAGTTGATTCTTGCATGATTGAGTTATCAATATGGTGTGGGACATCGGGAGCTGTTGGAAGGACCATTGTGTAAACAGCATCCATTGGAGGATCCTCATGTGGAAGCGAGATAAGGGGAGAAGGGGGATAGCTGCTGCCATGAGTCCTAATACCGTCAAAACTAGTCTGGCTTTGACTTTGTTGCATTGCAAGAGAAGGAAAACTTGCTTGCGGATGTCTGACACTCTTTGTTCTGTAAGTCTGGCTGAAAGATTGAGTGTGTTTAATGTGGCGCCTATAAAGGTAATAGATTGACAAGGCGACAAGGCAGATTTTTTGAAATTTATTGAAATGCCTAGAGCTTGGCAAGTTTGGATAGTGAAGTCTCTGGATAGAAGAAGTTGATGTCTGGTGGTGGCAGTAAGGAGCCAGTCATCTAAATATGGAAACACCTGGAATCCTTGACGTCTCAAGTGAGCCGTGACCACTGCCATGCATTTGGTAAACACTCGGGGGGGGGGGGGCTGTAGTGAGACCAAAGGGCAGGGCTCTGAACTGGTAGTGACTGGCTCCCAGCCTGAAGTGGAGAAATCTCCTGGAGCATCTGTTCATCTTGATATGGTAGTACGCGTCCTGAAGATCTATCGAGCACATCCAATTGTCCTGACCCAAGAAGGGTAGAATGGACTGTAGCGTGACTATCCGGAATTTTGTTTTTCTGACATATTTGTTTAAGTTGCTGAGATCCAGTATGGGTCTCCAGTCCCCTGTTTTTTTTGGTACCAAAAAGAATTTGGAGTAGATTCCGGATCCTTGTTGGTCTGCTGGGACTGATTGGATAGCTCTTTTTGATAGCAGCTTTGAAATTTCTAGTGCTGCTTGTTCCCTTAGACTGGGTGGAATGTCTGGAAGAGATCCTTTGGGTTGGGATGGGATGTGAATAAGGGGAATTTTGTAGCCCTCGGATATGATCGACTGTACCCATTTGTCTTGTGTAAGGGAAAGCCAGGCTTTTGGGTACAGGGATAATCTTCCCCCGACTGCCTCCGAAAGTGGACAGCCAGGCAGCTCCTCAGGGATGCTGAAAGGGTTTATCAGAGAAAGTTTCTCTGCTACCCTGGTTTTGCAGACCTCCTCTGCCTCTAGGGCAGCATCTGTTGTTATTCCCCCCTCTGCCTCTAGAGGGGAATCGACCTTGTGCGTCAGATGAGACTCCCTGGGTTTGTTTGCAGAACCACATTTTTTCTCCCCTCTGACCTTTGGGATAAGGCCTAGAAGGGGTAGAAAAACGCAGAGAGAGTCTTACCTTCCACCTCGCACCTAGTCAATGTATCCTTCACCTGAGGACCAAACAAGGATGATCCATCAAAGGGGGAATTGGTGAAGGATGCCTTGAAAGGGTCCGCAAAGTTGCACAGCCGCATCCAGGCGTGACGTCGTAAGGCAACGCCTGTGCCTGCGGCTCTACTCGCCCCATCCGCAGCATATGAGATAAGCCGCATGGAGGAGTTAACGATGGAGTTCAGGGTTGCCAACTGGGAGTTCATTCTGTCTTGGAACCCCTCAGCTGTTGGATCCTTTATCACTTCACTCATATCCTTGAGTAAATCTCTCTGGAGATGAGTGAAGTGACATAAGTAGTTCAGTGACTGCATTGAAAAGGTCGCTGATGAGAACATCCACTTACCGTACCTTTCCATGGTCCTAGATTCCTTATTAGGACGATGGACAGGTACCGAAGGATCGGCTAACTCCTTCTTAGTGGCCGCGGCCACCACGATGGCATCGACGGGGACACCTTTAGATAAAAAATATTTATCTTTAGGGGCAGCAATAAACTTAGACGGCCTCCTCGGGGTGGATTCCACTGAATCAGGAGCCGTCCAGGCCTTCCTTGCCACCACTTCCATAAGGGGGTCAAAGGGAGGGGACACCCAGGAGGTAGAAGGGCGAGAGCCGAAAACCTCAAGGTACACTGACTCTTCCTCTGAAGGGTTAAGGGCTGGCCAGTTCCCCCTCTGTTTCAGGATTTCAAGGATGTCAGCAAAGGAGACATCCTCAGAGGGGGATCGAGGGGAACCTTCAGATTCCTCTAAGTTAGTGTCAGAGGTGATAGACTCAGGGGAGTCAATGTGCTTCCTCTTGCACTGCCTCTTCCTAGGGGTTCTCCTACCGGGTCAGGAGAGGCCTCGGAAAAGGAGGAAATTCCCAATGGGGAGACTTGAGGAGTTGGCTGTCTGTGGTCTGATGCAAGGGGGTGGGTAGAAATCACCACAGGCACTGAAGATGGAGGGGCTGACGGAGCCGACTGTGGGGCAGACACTGGTTCTAGCACGCTCCGCATGACCTCAAAGGCACCCCCATCGGGCAAAGCTGGAGGTCCCTGCTCCGAAGAGACAAGGACCCCCCCCCCCAGCACCGACAGGGACAGCTCCGAGGCCGATGTCGGAGCCGAACTCACCAGCGCCGAAGCACCAAGAGGGAGAGCGAGGTCAGACAAGGGTCCAATGCCACTCGCCCCCTCAGAGCCAACGAGGGAAGCTCAGTGCCGAGATCCCTCCAAAGAGGAGATCGGAGCAGACGATGGAGCCGAAAGGGAAGGTATCGGATCTGACGCGCCGACAGTCATGGCTCCGATGATCCCGGCTGCGAGCTCAAAGGAGTCAGAGGAGGAACACATTGAGGGACAGAAATAGCCGCTGACTGATGAGTCGGGCTATGTAGCATTTGGGCCAGTGCCTCGGACTTGAGAAGTCTGCTCACTACCCTTTGCAAATCGTGGTCAGATAGCCTGGAAGACCATGAGGAATGCGATCTATGGCTCCGTTCTGAAAGAAGAGGGGATCCTGGGGCCGAGTGAACGGAGCCGATGGAGGGAGACCTAGATCTCTTCCTCAAAGGTTGCTCTGATAAGAGTATCGGAGCCAACTGAGTTTTATCAGCCTCGGCTCCAGCCGGAGCCGTGGTAACAGTATGAGGCTTGGAAACATTGGCTTCAGCCGGAGCCGATGTCAAAGCAGTCTTGATGCTTCCAGAGGACAGCTCTGAAGCCGGAGCCGACTGTCTGGAAGTCTTAGAAGGCTTCCCCAACACAGACTGGGTCGGGGGGCCTTCAGGCTTTAATAAGCCACGCAAAATCAATTTATTTTTGCGTTCCTGCAGGACTCTAGGGCTGAAACCATGGCACACAGCACATGAGTCCTGCAGGTGCAAAGGTCCCAGGCAATACACACAAGAAGTGTGACCGTCTGTCAGAGACATTTTCTGACAGCACGAGTCACACTTCTTGAAGCCTGAAACTTTGGAGTCCTTAGACATACTAAAGGCCTAAGTAAGAAAAACACTCACACACACACACACACACATAGGCCTTTAAAAAAATATTAATTTCCAGTCACACTAAAGGACTAGGAGAAGGAGGGGAAGGGGCCTAAGGCCTAAAGTTAAAAGGGGAATAAAGGAAGGGATTATGGGCAAAAGAGATGTCGATCCAAGGAAAAAGATAATTAAAACTAAAAGTTATACTAAGGTAAGTAATAGGGGTCTAAAGATTTGTGAAAATAGAATAATTTTCCACTAACCTGCCAGAGCCGGTAGAAAAGCACCTCGTCAGCTAAGCGGCAAATGAGATCTGAGTAGTTACTGCCTAGCATTGTGGGATATAGGGGAGCCTCGAGCCGATGGAATTAGCTCTCGAGCTTTAGTATTGGCCAAGTCAGAGCCGAGGATCGGCTCCGAACCCATCCAGCAAGAATGAAGGCGATAGGCAACTTAACATTATGCCATATAAAAAGAAAGGTGATAGAATATGTTTACATTATGTAAAGAAGATTTTTTGAAGATATAAAAGAAGTGGATAAAATAAACATGGATATGATTAAATATGGATAGATTTTTCTGAAGATACAAAAGAAGTGGATAAAATAAACATGGATATGATTAAATATGGATATTATAAGAATAGAAGTAAGAATATGTTAAAAGAGTAATTTTATTTCATATGAGTTATATGGAATGAAAGAATAAATGAAATAATGTTTAATGGTAAATGGGTTTTAGTAAAATAAGTAAAATCAGATGGTGGTTATGGGAAAAGGAGTAGGGGCCTAATAGGGCTAAAAGTTTAGTATGATTGTAAGGGAAAAATTATGAATATGTATAGATATATTTGCATATCTATATATGTGTACCTTTGTAAATATGTCATAAATAGGGGGATTTGTATATAAATAAAGGACCCCTACTCTTTTTGATAGATGCCATGAGATCTTTTACATCCACCTGAGCTACCATCAACTCATGCAGCTGGGACCTTGGTTTAATGTCTCATCAGAAAGATAAAATCAAAGTGAAGTTATTAATGAAAGCTCAATACTGACCCTTGTGGGTTCCAGCTGTGAAGGTCGCTATGCCAAAAAAAGTGGGCTCCTGATTGGAGCTTGAAAACTCTGTCCATGAGATAGCTTTCATGTAAGACAGTCTTCCTATATCCAGCTGTCTAAACTTATGGAGTAGTTTTGTCTACCGTCTCAAAAACCCTTTTCAAATATATGAAGTGTCCACTGGTGACTGACTCAATAGTTAAGCAAATTCTGCTTCTACCAGAGTATGGGGCAGTCAGTGTACTATGATCATACTGGAAACTACATAGTCAGTCTAAGGGGAGATTATATCTGTTAATTAATTATATATCAACAGGTCATATAATATTTTCAGAAGATTTTTTGTGACTGTACAAAGGTATGAAACTATTCTAAAAACTTGAGGGGAGACTAGAGAACTGACATTAGTATTTGGTATGATGACTGTTTAAACTGAAGTAGAACTTAACCAGTGGTTAAGAATGAGCCTGAGTATATATATGATAGTGGTTTGACTATTTTTATGCTGTCATTTGGAGAAAGAGTACATAAATGCTATAAGGGCTAGGGTTTCCTTTTTTCAAGTGTTTGTTGACAGTTTTAGTTGGAATTTAAGAAAAGTAAGAGGAAGGAATGACCTGGAAAACGTGATTCACATTTGCAATGGTGTTCGGAGTGGTTTAATTAGGCTAGTAAGTGTAGGAGACAAGCTAGAATTACAGTGCTAGCCTGTCAAATGAAATCACTGAAGTCATTAGGGAAGGTAGTGCTTCTTGTATGGATTTATAACATTAAAGCAGGTTATGTCTGTCTTCAAAAAAGCCTGGACTGAGATGCCACATCAGATTTGTTTGATCTGCGTTTACCTTTCTTTAGCTGCATTGTTATTTATCCTATTCAAACACAGACTGAGAAATAGTTCTTGGTCTGTTTGGCTCTTCCTTGTTTTCTCGGTGTACCAGATCCTATATTTTATCACTGTTTGTTGTCTGAGGTCTCATCTTAGCCAGGACAGTTTTTACCTCTGTCTTCTCATGGTTGAAGAGAATAACCTATTTATGAGAGGATCAGTGAGAGACCCGAACAACTGCAGGACTGCTGATGGCTTGGTTTCCTTGTATCTAAGTGACCAAATTAGTCTACCCTGCTAAATAAGTAGTTGGGTTTTGTCAATATAGAGAAAGACCTAGTTTCAAATTTAGCAGAAAAAATTCCGGATGTACCACCACAGACAAATGCTTCTTCAAAGAAGTATACAATAAAATCCACAAAAAAATGAGAACAAAGTTTAATAAAACAAACAGCATAAAATGTAGATAATAGCAAGAAAAGTCACTTCTGGTCACTTTATAAATTAAATAGTAGGATAAACGCTTTCAGCCGTAGCCTTCTTCAGATCCTATTTCATTAAAAATTCTTTTTAAATTTAAAGGACATCTCCACCAATCTGTGTTGGCACAGACAGACAACACCTTCATTTTGGTCCTATTGCATGATTCCCAATCTGAAGCCAAACAAAGATCAGCTTTGGGACAAGCTTTCTTTGCCAGCCAATAAGATTACTTATAGGGACATCATCCTTTCAGAATGGGTTTGGGGAACTATCCCATTCAGGCCTGGAGTACAATCTAACTTCGGCTGTTTCAGTCTTATTCTGAATGTCACCACCCCTCATATTTTCTATTACCCATTCCAGAGCCATAAACGTAAAAGAATGTGATAATATATTCATTATATGGCAGGCTAAAGCATTAGTTTTAACCAAATTGCATATATCATGTATATGGTGAAGAATCCTTGCTTTAAGTTGCTGATCTGTTTTTCCAACATACTAAATAGAACAGTTTTGGCAGCTGGCTAAATATACTAAGTGTTTAGTATTACAATTAGCATAGCCCCTGTATCGATATTCTCTTCCTGTGGTGGGATGACAAAATAAATTGCTAGTGTTAATAAAAGTGCAAGCCTTGCATCTACTGCATCTAAAAGTACCTTCTTTTTTGTTATTAGCTCATAATGTGGATCTTGAAAACCATCTTTTCCACATAACAGTCTCTTTAAGTTCTTTTTATTTTTAAAAACAAATGTTGGAACTTCCCCTACTATAGCTTTTAATCCATCTTCAGCCATAAAAATGGGCCAGTATTTCTTGACAATATTGCATATTTGTGGAGTGTCTATGCTATAGGTCAGAATGCATCCTAAACTATGGTCATTTAATTCTTTTGTCTGACTTATTTTCTTGCAGGTAGAACCATGTTCATCCTTTCTTATGGCCATTGCCTGTTGTAAGTCCACCTTTATGTCTTTTTCAGGATAGCCTCTATTCCTAAAGTAGTCCATTAATTTCTTCTGTTCATGTAAAAAGGTCTCATTCCCTGTGCATAACCAACCTGGACATACGTAGAGTTTGGTTCTCCATAATATTAGAAAATATATGTCTAGGGTGCATACTACTCTTGTGCAAAAGATAATTCCTCCACGTATCCTTTCTATAAAGACCCCTGGTCAGGTCCAAACGTAATTCCACATCTAAGAGCTCTATTTCCAAGGTGGAAGTGTGGACTTCAAACTCTAGAAATGTAGTGGTGGTGTGGAGATAGCTAACAAAGATGTCATCCACAAACCATCCATATTACACCAGATGCTTATTCTAAAGGATGGAACCATTCAGAACATGAATAGACCCCCACTGAGCTAACACCAAGTTTGAGTAACTATTGGCACAGGGAGTGCCCATGGCTACTCCCCATTTCTGCCAATAGAAGTCATTCCATAGACAAATGTATTGTTCTCCAGCACTAAATCTAATAGCAGACAAATCTGCTCAATATTAGGCATGTCCCAGTTCATTAAAGGTTAGTTAAAAGTCATCCAAAATAATGGAGGTTTTGCTAGTAGCCAGATCATTTATATAACTGCCGGATCTTAGGTCATCATGAGGGGACAAAGAAGGTGTTCTTTAGCAAGCTATTGGTTGATAAATAATCCTATCTATGATGATCTGTAGCTCAGTGAGTTCACTCTGTGGGTCCTAGGGATCTGCCTGGAGGTGATATGTTCCTTTACAAATATAGCAATTTCACCACGGTTGCTACTGGGTCTAAAGAAATGAAAAGTGCAAAACCCAGATATTGAGGGAATGGTCTCTTTGGATTTAAACTAAGTTTCAGGAAAAAACAGGCATAGATGTTTTCCAAATAATGGTGCGTCTTAAGATCAGGCAATTTGCTGTTTAGGCTTCTTGCACTGATGACATCCACCTTAATGAGATCTGATTTTGGAATGGATATATTAGCTACACTGGAATCTCTGTTGACTGGACTCTGCCTTAAAAAGGTATTGGTGGCAGCAATAGCTTTAGCTAGTACATGGTAGCCTTGAACAATCGGTTCAGGCCATACTTAGTGAAGCAAGCTGGACTGTCAAACATCTCATCCCTTGCTGACACATGCTGGATCCCCCTGGAATGACATCAGCTATTTAATCAATTAGTGAAATCAAGCTTTTCTTTATATCTAGACATTGTTTGATGTGAAGGAAGGATTCCACTCAGGACCAGTGTCTTACCTACATTTGTAATATGCATGAAAAGTTCTGACATATCTCAGTGCATGTCTATCAGTGAGGGTTTTGCATGTCAAGGTGTCTGGCAAGGCATATTTATTAGTTGGAATGCCCTTAGCTTTTTAAGTAAGGCTGCCCATCACTCCTTTTTTAATAGGGAAATTATTCCATAATACTGAGAAGGGGTGCCTAGGGGATCTATACTCTTTGTTTATTGATGTTTTTTGTACCTTTAGTTGAAAGATGCGAATCTTATGCTTCAGTTAGAACAATGCCAAACTAGCCTCTAAACTAGATTAAGGCATGGCTATGAACATATCATTCCATGGGTGAATGTAAGATGAGAGTACTTTTAGCCCTTAAACCTTTTACCAGTTTTGACCATCAGACTATATCCTTTGTAATTCCAATTATTTATGTGGTTAAGTCTCAGATGATATTTACAATTTAAAGAATGTTGATGTCTTGAAAATCAAAATAGATTTCTTAAATAGGGACTGGAACAGTCATTTCTTCTTACCACCATATACACACTGAGATAGTGTGTGAGAACTGTGTCTAAACATCTTGAGACAGAAAATTAACCCCAACGGGGCTACTCATGCATATCATAGGCATAGCACATGGTGGAGATATACCCTAAATAGGCTGCTGAGAAAAAACTTACATGTAGAACTTTTAGATATTTTCCAACCATCTTAAACAAACTAGAATAACAAATGCCAACAGCAACTTAAAAGTGCCAGTTGGGGATTCTAAAACTAAATCTGAACATCAGCTTTGAGTAAGACTAAATTATAAGATTCTTTTTAATGTTAATAGTTGACTTAAAACTGTTTGCACAGTAGGTCCCTTAAAACGTCCATGTGGGTGGACTATGACTTAAATGTCATAGTTGATGTTATCACTATTATTTTCTCATTGTATCAGGCTGAAAATGGTGGACCACTTTCAAGTTTTCCTGATTTATCTGAGTGTCACTGACCAGTAATATCTGTAGGTATGGTGCAAAAATATCTGCCTGAGATAAAAACCTACCTTTAACATGAGCACATATCTGTTATCTGATGAAGCCATAGACTTGATGAAATTACATAACTGATACCTCTTCACAAACTACTTAATTCCTTATTTTCTAAGGACAGGAAGTCATCTTGTTTGCACCTGTCTTTAACGGTAGCTCACCAGATCAGGTCCACAACTTGAAAGCTATTAGGTTAACATCTAAAATTGGTAAATGTTTTATAGGCACCTTTTTAACATTAGTGTGCAAGTCTAAAAGGTACAATTAGCTTTTAGACACAACTCAGCATGGATTCCTACACAACAGATCAACTTTGGTAGGTACGGTTGACTTATTTGGAGATATTTTATCATACTTTAGATATGGCCATATCCTGCAATGTTGTATACATTGATTTATTTACAGCAGTTGACACAACTCCACACAGCAGAATTCTTGATAGCCTAATTCCTTGCAAAGCTAATCCACCCTCGATGAGATGGATTACAAATTTGTAAAAGGTGAGAAAGTAGAAAGTTATGTTACTTAATCCCATCTTCATATGGACAACTTTGTCTGTGGGTGGGCTCATTGTTGAGACCAGTGTTATTTAGTTTCTATTCTCATGCATTCCTAAAAAATAATCACTGTTGGCTAAGTATGCTGATTACTGATGATTACAAAACTGGTACATTGTATATCAAAACAGAAGAGGTTACTAGGTTAAATAACTATTTGAAGGCCATCAGTGCATGGGCAGGAAAAAATTGGTCACTAAATTTAACACCAAATGCAGTATCATTTTCAGTGGCAACAAACAAATGTTAAAATGAATCTGCATAAACCAACAAGTCTTGGCTGTTGCTGAATAAGACCCGAATCTCATAGCTACTGTTTTATAATACTTTAATTTAACCTTTTCTTGAATTTAAGTTTGCTTTACATGATACACATATTGAGGTGTAGTTCCTGGAAATTATACAAATGAAATTTACCAAGAGGCTGTTACTGTTAAAATATGAAAATTACTTAACTTGCTTGAGAGCTACCAATATTTGCTGTATAAAACACAGACTAACAAAAGGCAAATTATGCTAAGCATTTAATATAATGAGTAATGCTGAGTTACCAACCTAATTTAGAATTAATTGATATATTGGCTATAAATCTTTCAGACATGATTTTACAAAATTCAAGATCAACTTACATAACACTATCAGGCTTGATGCATTTATAATACAATCTATTCCTTGGATCTGGAACAAGCTCACTGTAAACATCAGCGCTATAAAATACTTGCCAGAGTTTAAAAATAGTAATAATCAGTGTATAAGGGGCCGCATATTTGAATTTAATGCAAAGAAGTTTTTGTTTCTAGATGGTCTATAACTAAAAACAGTTTCCTCAAAGTTATAAATTTATATTATACTATGGGTATACAATACTGTCTATGAAACATGACCAGTGAGCACCACAAGCACATAACATGTGGAAATGGCATTCACACTATGTTTATTCAGTGAGAACATTTAATACAATATTTATAGGTGATGGTTTTCCTGTTAGCACCACTACTAGAGCTTCTATTTGTTCACTACTTTACTATGATAAACAGTTCAGTCTCATACATCAGCAGCACAACAAGCGACCACCAAAAGCTAAAATGTCAATGCTGTAATACTGGGCTCTCACTGGTACCCCCTTCTAGTCTGCTACTTTGGTCATAAGTGGTACTTATGCTGGTGAATCTTCTGCATCTTTTATGACTACATGTTTGTTACCAGAACGGAATCAATAGCACTTTGAAAGATATTGCATGCTTTCTCTCTTTATTTTTTTCTTTCTTTGCTTGCTTTAAAAAAAATAATTTAAAGGCAGACAAAGTCATATTTAGATTTAGAGAGATATTCAGCAACTACTGCAAACAGCCATAGTTTAATTATCAGTCACTTTCATATTATGACCTCGGAGAGATTACATTATCATAGTTATTTGCAGGGAATCACTTTCATATTATGACCACTTTAGGGATTACGTTAGCAGGTTCATTTGCAATAAGTCAATTCTTTTCATATTGTGATTTCTGAGAGATTGTATTCTCTGGCTCCTTTTCAGTGAATCATGTAAACCATGCTTTGCTATGTATGCTAACTGGTGCCAATGCCAATGTCACAGGAAATGTGTACTCCTTTAGTGCATTCAAGTTGGGCAGTATTCATATTAATGGAATGTATTATCATTTACTTATCGATAGTCATGTTATGCAAAAACTACAAGCTTTGCAGAACATCATGTCATTGCATATATGCAAAACATGTTAACAGTCTGAATTCAACAGCACTTACCTGCCTGACTATAGCACTAAGCAACAGTTAATGGCCAACCAACCTTTTGTTTACATGTAAAGGACTTTGCCTAGATATCACCTTCACTGCATACAGTCCTAGACAGACAATACAAGTTAAGACTTTCATGAACTACAGAAACTTTCTCCTTTTTTCTCTCCTGAAAACCCACACTACCATTGCCAGGCTTCAGCTGTTATCAATATAGGGGAACTCATGTTATTTTAGTATGATGTGTTGAAGCATTAATAAATGCTTAATAAATTATATACTTAAATATTCTCTAAGAATGATGTATTCAAGCCATATTAATCAACAGTAATACTCACATCACACACACATACACACACGTGTACATATACATATGGACAGATATACAGATTCTTTCCCTAACCTTTTCTTCACCTTTCCCATGCTGTCTTAAATGCCGATGTGGATTGTATCACCACCTATACTGCTCAAACTCTCAGTGCAAAAAATCTGGACAGAGCCAAAATAATGGTGGGATAAAAGCCCCAAAATAGGGACATATCTTAACTATTGCTGTTATAAATTTAGAAAGTTGCTAGAATAACAATTTCTTTGCATTAACATGCATTCTCTGAAGGCCATGAAGCCTGAAATTCAAATGTCTGTGTTTAGTGACATCAATTCTTAGTGAAGTGTCAGAAAACCATATATTTTATGAGGAACACACCAAAAATATGAGGCAAAAATCTGAACGTTACAGAGGTATGGCCACCACCCAGTCACAGAGTCCATTCCTCATGATCACAACAAGCTCTGTAAAGATGCACAAACAAATGCTTTCTCATATCTGCTTCTTTTGTCCACCTCCTTTCCCATTGGTCCTTTCTGTTTAGCTGGACTCCAATAAATATTCCTTATCGTGTGCACCCATATGATGTTCCTCTATTCCTTCTTCTCTCCTGTAAGAGGAGCTCCAGATCTTGTAGTCTCTGTTCATATAATTTTCACTTCTTTCCATGCACTGTTCTCATTTTCTCTGGACTCCTTCCAGCAGACTAATGTCTCTGTCCTTGTCTGACTACCAGATTTGTACACAGTACTTGAGTTATGGCCCGACCAGAATGGGAGTGCTACTTTTTTGCTTGTGGACTCTATCCCACTGAAGATTCACCCCACTATTCTTTGATCAATACCCTTAAATAATTTTCCTGCATTGTTCCCATCATTTACACTCTCCCAGCTGATACTTCACACAAAGGTGGTCGTGACTCAGGTACAATATTTTGCATTATTTGCAGAGAACCTCTTTACCTTTCTGTTCATTTGGGCAGTCTTTTCGAATTCTTCCTTAAACTCTCTCATTCTATGCTCAACTAATTCATCTAACTTTCTGTCATAGGTTCATAGATAGTTACAGTCCAGGAGACTATTAAGGAGCTTCACCCAAATCCATAATCACCCCAAAGCACTGTCTGATTAAGTGACTTGCTCAAGGTCACACAGTAGGCAAATGAAGGTAGAAGTATTCAACCCCTGTACCCTTAGAAGAGGAAGCAACTCATTATTGAATCTGAGCTTTAGTCCTCTGCTCTAACATTATCATTGAAAACAGTGATCCAATTTTGTATTTCTTCATATAGATCTGAAATGAACATGATCAACAGCCCTGGACATAACAACCCCTGCAATACTCCATTAATCATTTTCTTTATTGCTGTATTGTCATTATCACAGCAACTCTCTTCCTACTACTGTTCAGATAACTGTCAACTTCATCAGCCACAAGCCTGCACTCGCCCTTCCATTATTTCTAGCAGCCCCCTGCATATTGCAAAGTCAAAAGCCTTGGGAAACTGTAGACAGATCACATGTACACATGCCGCCCTGTCAATTTATCATTTGACGCAGTCAAGAACTGGATCAGGTTTAAAAGACAGCTTCTTCTGCCATGAACTTATGCTGGCTGTTATCCTGAAAACTACTGTCCTCTAGAAAAGCAACTGGTCTCTAACTCAAGATTCTTTCTATGGCTTTCCGTACCCCCAATGCTGCTAGAATAACAAGCCTGTACTCATTAATGTTTCCTGAATTATCCTTTGTATAGGGGTAAAACACTTATCGTTTTCCATTCTTAATGTACTTCTACAACAGCCAGTGTGATCTGTTGAAAAACTCAGTCAGAAGACCTTCCAGCACACTAGACATAAATATGTATTTTATTTATATAGTTATTCATTCATTTATTTATTTGTTTTGGGTCTTGATGTTTTATCTTCCCTTAGGAGAAACCAGTTCCTTCTCGGCTTTCTTTCTCTTTCTTTCCTAATGTCTTTCCTTCCTTTCCCTACACAGCACAAACACATATATACCATTTCCATGGTCACACAAACATGAAAAGGGAAAATTCTCCCCAAATGAAGGCATAACTGCCAGCATACACACAGAAGCTACTCTGGCACAGATTTTTTACAGAAAACAGTTATCAGTGTTTTGTACATCAGGAACTTAAGGCACAGGGAAGATAGTCTTGTGAAAGTATAGACATACTATTTCAAATTCAGGAATGCAATTTGCAATGCATTGGTCTTCAAAATACCAGCATGAACTGGGCACTAGACTTTATAAAAAGCTGTAAACCAATGTTTTCTTCTTCTTCTTTCGGCTTAACCCAGTTAGGGGTTGCCACAGCAGATCATCTGTCTGCTCATGATTGGCAGTAGAGTTTTTACGGTGTTGAGTTGCCAGTCCAGCGCCCAACCTTCACAGAAGGCACACACACGCATGCACTCATGTCTAGGGCCAATTTAGAGTGTCCAATCCACCTTTGGGATGTGGGAGGAAACCGGAGCACTCAGAGGAAACCCACGCAACCACAGGGAGGACATGCAGACTTCGCACAGAAGGCACCCCAGCCGAGGTCTGAACCGGAGAACCTCTTGCTGTGAGGCAGGAATGCTAACTGCTGCTGTAAACCAATGTCAAACCAACAAATCTAAACATTAAACAAATCAGTTCAAAACAAACGGTTAAGTTAAATCTGTTAGCTTCTGAATATTGAATTATTACTGCCATCAGTACTTATTCTTACCTCTTTTGCTTGCTTTGCATCCTCCTTTTTTTTTTTTTTTTTTTTTTTTACAACTGTGAACCAAAATTCTGCTGTACTGTTCATTTATTGCAGTACAACAGTGTCTAAACAGGCTTTATTACAATTTCTACTAAACACTACAGAATCAACCCCCCCCCACACACACACACACACACACACACACGTTGCTACTTGTATTATTTCATTTATAGGTGTAAATCTACGGATTCTAATGACAGTCCTCAGAATTTTGAGATGGCTGATTTAGCAAAGGGTAAAGACCAAACCTGTGGTATGTCTAGGTACTCCTTCTACTTTGAGGTACATTGACCTTAGCATTAGTATACACAGAGGTAAGGGGACAAAGCCCCCACATTGGTAGTGCACTTGGGCTCCATTCTTTTACAAATATGATCAAATAACATAGGAAAAAATATTTCAAAAGTCTCTAATCTGATGTTGTCCTTTTCATTCTTCCTCAGACCATGGGTTTGGATCTGAACCTTGGATCTGACTCGGCCACACACTACAGACTTCAGATCTAGCTCCTCACTCTACCCACAATGCACTATTCCATTCCAATTATCCCAGATCTCATTTGCCTCCATCGCGAACAGATGCAGGTTCCCCTCTCCAGAATTACTAAACCTAATTTAGTGAATTATTTCAGTCTTTTCTCTATCGGCAAAATGTACTTTTATCTTTATATATATATATATATATATATATATATATATATATATATCATATTTATTAAGAATTCACTGTAGAACATCAAAAGCCCATAACACTGAAATTCAAAACACTGAGACCAAAACCTTTAAAATTCAAAGCACTGAAAACTCAAAACATTAAATCCCATAACATGGAAAAAACATAGGAAAGCAACATGTACTATATTCCGGCACAACTACATACAAAAACAAATAAAAAACAAACCATATTACACTTACCAGCTACAGCTCGTAAACTCATCATTGTATAGCACTCAAAGAACTCCACTGGGTGGAGCTCCCCCACCTCCTTCACTACCACCAGTTAACCATGGCCCATAAAATCCTTAATGAACCTGAAAAAAACACCAGCCCTACAAACATTATTTCAACCTCATACTACAAACAGAACACTCACAGCAAGAGGTTCTCCCGTTTGATTCTCGGCTTGGCTTGGGAGTGCCTTCTGTGCGGAGTCTGCATGTCCTGTGCACGGTGGGTAGCATTCGAAAGACATGCGTGCGTAAATGGGCATGCCTTTGTTGAAGGTTAGGCATCGAGCTGGCACCTTGGTGCTTCATAAAAATCTACTGTCAATCATTAGCGGACCGGAGTTCCGCTGTGGCGACCCCTTACCGGGAAAAAGCCAAAAGACAAACAACAACAACTACAAACAGACACTACGCTCCACTTCCACTAACAAACACCATATAAAAACTAATATAGTCAAAAATGAGGCAGGAGATTATCTTTTCTTAAAGTATATAGGTAAGATCTGGAATGCACTCCCAGACAATATTACATTAGTCACATCACTAGCCCAGTTTAAAACAACACTAAAAACACACTTACACAATAAATGGCTGTGCCCATGCTCTACCCCAGACTAATCTTTCCTTAATCTTTACCTATGACTATGCTACTACTATGGCTGCTACCTCTGCCTCACCCAAAGACTAAGCTAATCTAAATCTCTTTACTCTAACATTATACAATACTTTGCCTAAACACACAGATATCACACCAGATTTAGATGTTTCAATTGTTTTTATACTATACCCAGGTACAGAATGTAACATTGATATCTTTATATATGCGCATGGAATTGTATATGGATACACTCTGTCTAATTATTGTTCAATGTTTTGTTGTCTGGGTTGTTGCTTAATACCCATCACGTGTTATTTACTATTATTAATCTAATCTACTAGTTAGCTTTTAACTATGTGTTGTTCAAATGGTGTCTTAGATAATTTGTTAACATACTGTCCTATGTATAGTACTATTAAAATGTATTACTGCATGTTTAATGTGGAGCTTTTCTCCCCGGGCATCCACTGAAAAAGGACATGTGTTCAGTCAGACTTTCCCAGTAAACAAACACAAAATAAAATAAATAAGTATACTTGAAGAAAAAATTTTAACTTTGGAAAATAACATTCATTCCCATGTGATTTTTAGTAAAGGGAATTGCCTTTCCAAAGCTGTGATTTATTTAGCTAAATGCTCAGGATGTCTTGCATTTTATGTAGGTAAAACTGAGCAGAGCCTTTGCAAGTGAATATACAGGCACAATTATGACATTAGTAAGAAAAATGAGAACAATGCCTTATTTAAACATTCCATGTCTTTTTAGTGCTATAACAAATGTAAGTTTGCCATCCTCGAACAAATTAAATCTAACCCTTGGGGAGGGGGGTAACATGAAGATGTAGAAAATAAAGAACTGAGGTGGCAACTTAGGTTACAAGCAACAATCTTTCCAGGTATTAATGACCATAGTTATATCCGCTCTGTTTTATTAATGAGATCAGCTAAACTGTAGTTTATACATAATTAAGTTTATATTATTTTGTTCATCTGCCTTTTATTTACTATTTCATTACCTTTTTATTGTATTACTGTCAACAAGCACTTTTATGAATAGTTCTGTATAGTGTATTTTATGAGTGGTATGCCTTTAAATAATTGCTCTTAGTTAAATTAATTAAGTGCTGTGATGGCTATATAAAAAGCTTGATTGGTGGTTTGTGGATTTCTGATGAACTCTTTATTGAGTAAGGATGACAGTGTTCAATAAAATCTTTTGGTTTTAATTTTTTGTGGTGAACCCTTTGGACCCTGGCTCCTAGCATTACTGCTTTTTTGGTTTGAGTTTGGGTTGCAATGCTATACTCCTTTTTTGTTTTATTTTGTTTCTGTCTTTTGGTTTTGTTTCACTCTACTGGTTATCTGCCATGTCAGATAAACCTACAGGATTCAAGAAATGCAGTTCTTGTAGGCATAAAATCCCTGGTTTGGATACCCAGAAGGAGTGTGTGTACTGCCTTGGACCTGGGCATTTGGACACTTCGTGTTCAATATGCTCTACTTTCAACCATAGGGACTTGCAGATAGACAAAACAAACTGATATTGAAAGGTCTACTACTAGCTACTTCTTCTTGGAGCATAAAAAACACTCTCCAGTGAAGTCCTTAAGATCTTCATCTGAGCCGCTTGCTAAAAACTAGAAAAATTTCAGATCTGACCATCATCAGATACGAAGATCAAATCCTCAGATCTGGTTTTGGCTCCTATTGTTATCTCAGCATCCCCTACAACAACATCTTCAGATTCTAAGTCCTCACATCCGAAGTCTAGTACATTTCACAGGAGTCTTACTCCAGAATTTCATATTAAACCCATATTGCCTACCCTGCCTGCTCAGTTGTTTCAGACTCCCAAGAAACACTCCAGTCCCCCATCCCCTCTTCTAGATCCTCCAGAAGTTTATTGGAAGCAGATGTGGATAGGATGATGTGAAAACTTCTGAGAGATCAAATTCGGATGGGGGTCTTACCAGCTTTGTCCCCTGTCAGATCTGTGAGTATGCCTACTACATTCAGGACTATTCTATCTCTTTCTCTGAGCCATCCAGTGTTTTCAGAGTCCCAGGATCCAAATTCCCTGAGAGGTCTGGTGTGGGATCTGAGGAAAGCTTCTTCTTCACTCTGTCTATATCCTTGACTAGTGCTGCTCAAATACTTTCGTATCATAATGGATCCTGGAGCCGAAGTGTTGGCATCAGATCTGGGGGGATAGGTTCGGCTCCAATTTTGTCAGATCTGTCTCTTACCCTCAGAGCCTCCACAATGGACAGTTCGAATCCAGTTTCATCCTTGAGGTATGGATCTGAGAGCAGTTGAGACCTACCTTTGTCAGGAGTATCAGCTCTGAGAGTGCAGGTCGAAGCTTCTCCAGGTCCATCAGTGTTTGAGGTGATAGAAAGAGCTTTTTCTGTCCCCAGGGAACTGTCCTCTCACTTTTTGGATCCTATCCCTTTTTCTCTCATTGGGGCTGAGCTCTGAGTCACACAGACCTACTCCACAGGGACAGCCTGTTCCAATATCTGTCCAACTGGTTCCAGTAGAGGAACTCCCCCTCTCTTCTGACACCTCACCTGAGCATCCCACAGAGGGGGTGCATTGGAAGAGAATGTGCAAACATGAGACACATTGACTCCCCGATGGAGTCAGTCACGGAGGATGCCAATACTTTGATGAAGGAGAGGGGTCCCCCAGATCACCATTGCATGACATCTCCTTTGGAGATATTTTAGAAATCCTAAAACAAAAAGGTGTCTGGTCTTCTCAAATCCCCTCTCCAGAAGGATTGGTATTTTTGGAGGGTTTTGGTTCTGGCCTTCTACATCTTGGGTTACCCCCTGTTGGATGAATTTATTGATTTGGCTTCCCACCAGGCTTGGAAGGAACTGAATGCTGTCGAACAGATCCTGAAAAGACCCAATAAGTTTTTAGCCCAGCCAACAAACAGACCCCACTGGAACAAAGGAGTCCCAGTTGATGCTATGGTGGTAGCAACAGCCATCAAAAAAGAGCTAGCAGAACAGAGCTCTGCTGTCCATTCACCAAACACTGAGTCTAGAGCATTGGACAGATTCAGAAAGTGAGTCTTTGCCCTGAGGTCACTAAACTACCTGGCACACTTTACAAGACTTCAGAGAGATTTCACTAAAGAGTTATCAAATACTCTGAGTCCATGTCTGCAGGAGATTTCAAAAGAATGTCCTTTCATCTGGCCACTCTCTTATTCATATCAAATGTTTTGAAGATGTTGATCTCTCATACAGCCAAGTGTACCTTACCAGCAGCTGAATCAGGCATTGCCATAAGGAGATATGCCTAGATATGGCTATACAACTTTGTGGAGCCTTTTAAGATGACCTTTATTAACTCCCCATTCAATGGCACTTCCTTGGTTGGCCCATCAGTAAAAGAGACTCTTACCTGCAGTGAACAAGATGGAAAGACTGTCTGCTATGGGAATCAAATGTTCTACCCCTTGACGAACCTTCTCCAAGAATCAGAGAGGCAAGTAAGAAGATGTGGTTCCAAAATCTCAGGGACGTTTTCAAGACCTGAGTGGTTATAATTCCTCCAGAGGCAGAGGAGGAAATTTTAAAGAAATATATCATCCCAAAAACAGAGGCGGCCCATAGAATCAGGGTTTCAGGGATTCTTTTCCAGATATGCTCATTCAGCACTCCTGATGTGCTGCCAGACTGTCCAACTTTGCAGGCAGTTGGGGGAAATTGTCCTTGCACCCAAATGCCTGGACAAATATAACAAAAGATTCTTGAGTGCTAAGAATAATATCAAGAGGTTATTATATACCATTTGTCCTTCTCCCTTCCTCCAAAAGAAAGAAGCTTCCATATGTTCCACCCAGTCAAAGAAAGCATCAGCACAAGAAATCCAAGAAAAAAAGAGTCATCCAAAAGGTACCACCAGACCAAATAGGATTTGGAACTTATTCATGCTTCTTTTTAGTGCCCAAGACAACAGGGGACCTCAGACCCATTTTTTATCTAAGCAATTTGAATCACTACATGAATAAATAAATGTTCCGAATGGTCACAGTACAGTCCATATTACCCTTTCTTCACAAAGAAGATTGGATGTGCTTGATAGTACATGTCGTGAAGATCTATAGTATCAAAATACACATATGCTCACAAAGACACTTACTCTTTTGACTGGGAGCCAGTCATTACCAATTCAGAGACCTGCCCTTTGGACTCACCACAGCCCACAGAGTGTTTACCAAATGTATGGCAGTGGTGGCAGCTCACTTGAGACTAAAAGGATTCCAAGTGTTTCCAAACCTAGACCACTGGCTCTTCACTGCCCCCTCCAAGTATTTCCTTCTGCATGCCAGGGACTATTTGCTCCAGATTTGCAAGTCATTGGGTAGAACAATAAACTATACCAAATCAAACTTAATGCCACTTCAGAGCCTGGAGTTCATTGGTACACTTCATGCTACCTGTGTTGTCATGTCCAGATTAGCTCCTCATTGCATTTCCACTATCAGAAGTCAGGTTCATCTTATTCTTTTTCCCTACCATCTTCTCCAGCAAGATCAGTGCTTCAAGCACTAGGTTTCATGGCAGCAGCAATTTTATTACTTCCTTTGGCATGTTTCTTTATCCATATTTTCCAAAGGACTATAGCTGTTCAATGGTCCATTCTGCATCAACCCCTATATTTTCCAGTCAAACTTACTCCAATTTGCAAACACATCCACTGGTAGATACAATCAGATAATATTCATCTAGGCTGACCCTTTGTTCTACCACTCCCAATGGCCACAGTGACCACAGACACTTCTCAACTGGGGTGGGGGATATTTCTCATTTAAAACTGCCGAAGGCATGTGATCCCCCCAGAGTCCAATCTGCATATCAATGGTCTAGAGATGGGTGTAGATCAGTGTGTATTGTGAATCTAGTCAGCCACTGTAGCTAGATAGCACATGCATATAAGTTACTGACCACATGCAAGATCAATGCCATTTTGTATAGTCAGCCAGAGTGAATGTAGGCATGAATGAATATGCACATGAGACTGTTTAAAGTAACAAGTCAGTTGGCTTATGAGGTTCAAGTACATGTTCCAGTTACAACTCCTGATTACAACTCCTGATGTGTTTATGTACAATAAACAAACAGAAAGCATACCCAGCCTCAGTGTCTCATGTGAATACATGAGACATGTGACATGGTATCAGAATGGGTTCCGAAGTTGAAGTAGCTTACAAACCATGAGGCATGAAGTTAGAAGTGGGTAAATATACAAGAGTGAACCTGCAAACAGGTCAGTGGTTATTCAAAGGTACTTAAACTCGTTTAAATAATTTTTCAGTCACTGAATGTGTGGCGAAGCATTCAAAATAATTACTAAGATAAACAAAATAACAGAAATAGCAACATATTGATAAAAGTGTTCAAAATAATTTCTGAAGTGCTTAAAATGTAAGAAAAGGCTAAAGCAACCAAATATTTTCACAATGTATGACTTTTTTGCAGTAACTAAACTTTTTCAAAGTATCCGAAGTGCTCGCAGTGTTAAAATAAAGCCATTTCAATTGTGCAGTTGGGCAAAATTACAAGTATACTTGGGTTACTGCACAAAATGTTTTAGTTTTTATGTTGGTAAAACAGAGAGATCAATAAAAAAGAGAATTTATGAGCACTTGTATCAGGTTTCTAGAAAAAAAGAAACCAATTCTTTTTACAAACATTCTACGACATGCCCAGAAATGCATATAAATTTTATTGTATTAGAGCAAGTACAAATGGATGGCAGATGGGGTGACTGGGAAACACGTCTAGAATATAAGGAACTCTTGTGGCAGCTTAAATTAGATGCTGCTACTAGTCCAGGTTTGAATGATAATATTAATATAAAAAGTGTTCTCAAATTAAGAATGGCTAGATTGTGAATATATATGAAAGGTGGATGCATTGTGTATAGAAACAGATAATTATTTGATCTTGTTTTTAAGTATGCCATTTGTTTACATACATTAACATAATATAATATAAAATAATATACTATTTTTTGCAATAATTTATATTGGTTTTCAACAAGTATTTTATTGAACATTTTTAAAAACATTTTTAAGAACATTTTTAGAAATATTTATTTAATTTATATATTAAAATATTTATATACTTTCTATATATTTATTATGTACACATTTGATGAAGTGGACACCTGTGGTATATAACCAAGTAGTAGGGTGAAAGACACATAGTGAAATTAATTTTATTATAGGATATAAGATTATTAATTAAATATTTTAATATTTTAATATTTTAAAATATTGTAATATATTATTGTTGCACCCTCTATATTTCATCTTTATGAACATCAATGTAATACACCGTAATGTTATAATGTTTAAATGAGTGTAGCCAGGTTAGCTAATGAATGTACAGCTTTAAAGCCTAATTATTGCCTGTTGTCACATGGTTGTAGGTGAGCCCTATAATAATAGCCCTATTTAGCTCACAGTTCATCTTGATAAAGCTTGGTATTTGAACCAAGCGAAAGCACTTGATCTCAATTGTTTTTTCTGGGACAAATGAAAGATTTTCGCTGAATAGCGAAGTTTTAATGTTGTTTTTTATAAGGCAAGAACAATAAAGTCTTTTGCACTTCATTGTTCCCCCTACGGTCTGGTTCTTCTAATAGTGGAATTACTGCTTTGGTGCTCATTGCTTCGTTTTGGTTCAAAATTACAAGTACCTGGTCTATGCTTATATTTAAACTAATTTTGTTATGACAGAAGGATTTCGCAGACCTTAGTCATTGGTATTTGATAATAATATTGCTGAGAATTGGTGAGTGTTTGAGCAAGAATATGATATTTTCATGCAGGCTGCATTTTCTGATAAAGATGCACATACAAAAGCATTTATACTCCTCAATTTAGCTGGCTCAGAAACCATTGTGGAGATGTTCATTTGTGTATGCACCTTGCCATGTATATAGGTGAGGGCAAGAACCACCATATTGTGATACAGGCTGAAATGTGGGTGCTTAAAACGTAAATTTAGAGAAATGTGTAACCCTCAAATGAATATTACAATGGAAGGGCACAAATTTTACATAAGAAATCAAAAGCCTGGTGAAACTATAGCGGCATATATTATTGACTCAGCACAGCTCCTCGTGGTGTCCTGCAGAGTTCTACAAGCAGCAGCGAGTGGAAGAGTGACTTTCCATTGATTTATAAGTTTTTTTTGGCTCCTTATTTCCGACTGCTTTTTCTCGCCGAAAAGCAAGCTTCTATAACTAAATAAGCTCTGCAAAGTTGATTTACTGCATTACTGTTTGTTTTCCTGAACTTTTTTGCACTTTTAAAGTTTGTTTTTGCTTAAATTAACTGGTAGGCTACACACTCAAGTGTGCTAGCCGATTTAAAGCATTTACTGTTGTTACTGTATCTATTTTCTGCTACTTTGTAAGAAAAAAAAATATCCTTGTTTCCCGCCTTTACTGAACTAGAATAGTCCAGTCTTCAGATTTTGCTGATCTCTGGGCTGGGTCATAGTTCCTGTGTTGTCCATATCCTTATTTGGATAGGAGGAAGTTTCTTTGTTCACCAGTGGGAGTGGGGAGCTCTGAGCAGCCTATCTGTCCCTAAAGGAGTGGTTCCAGCCCAGTAACTTGTAGCTTATTGGCCGTTTTGGGCCATTTCCTAGCTCTTTCTAACCCCTGCTATAAAGCCCGCTTTAGTGTGCTTTTGCGCTTGTAATTGACTCAGCACAGCTCCTCGTGGTGTCCTGCAGAGTTCTACAAGCAGCAGCGAGTGGAAGAGTGACTTTCCTTTGATTTATAAGTATTTTTTTGGCTACTTATTTCCGACTGCTGTTTCTCGCCGAAAAGCAAGCTTCTATAACTAAATTTTATTTATTTATTTTATTTTATTTTTATTTTACATTTTATTTTACATTTGTTTTTATTTTACATTTGTTAACCGGGCTAGTCTAACTGGATATATTTCCATTTTCAGTAGAGGCCCGGGGAGAAAAGCTCCACATGAAGAAAAAGCAATTACATAATACAAAACAAGTCAAGAATAGAATAAGGTGCCTGGCTCAAAATAAAATTCTACATTGAAGTATTCTAAATTCATAACCTATAGAGAAACAAAGATTAATTGAAACATTTAGAAGATGAAAGACGAAAGGAAAAGAGAAAGACATTCATAGTAAATGTAAAAGTAAGAGCAGCAGAAAAAAAGTCTTGATAATTTAATATGCATACAGCATTATTAATAAATTTAAGAGAGACTAATAGGGGGGGAAAAAAAAGAGGAGTAGAAAGAAAACCTATTTAGGCATAGGTAGTGTCCCATTAAAATAGTAAGAAGGAAAATGAGGAGAGGAGAAGAGAGAGAGAAAAGAAGTTATGGTAACCATAGTTTTAATCTGGGTTAAAGCAAGAGCATAACCAGTGTTTTTTAAGGTGTGTTTTGAGTTTTTGTTTAAAGAGAACCGAGGATGGAATGGAAGTTAGTTCGGTAGGAAGATGATTCCAGTACTTACCAATTGTATTGGAGGAAAAGGGAGTCACCAGCAGAGTTATTAGTTTTAGTTAAGGTTACTAGAAGTTTGTTTGAGGAGCAAAGAGAAGTAAGGTTAGTGTAAGGAGTAAGCAGGTTAGAAAGTATAGGTGTTTTGTTAGGATAGTAGAAAATCCTATGTACAAAAGTAAGTTGAGAAAGAAACAACATATTTCTTAGTTCAAGCCAGTGAAGTTGCTGTAGGTTCAGGCAGTGATGAGTTCTATATAGATTTCCAGTAACAAATCTAGCTATACTATGATAAGTGTTAGCCAGCTTAGAGAGATCGTTTTTCTTTAGGTTAGTGTAGATAGGTGAAGCATAGAGAAGAGTGGAAATAAGATGAGAGTGGGCAAGTGAAGCTTTGGCTGTAGGAGTTAAGAACATTTTGATTCTGTAGAAGGAGCCCAACTTTCTGTTTACTTTTTTAATAGTATTATTAATGTGACTATCAAAGGTAAGGCTGTTGTCGATTGTAACACCTACTGCATTACTGTTTGTTTTCCTGAACTTTTTTGCACTTTTAAAGTTTGTTTTTGCTTAAATTAACTGGTAGGCTACACACTCAAGTGCGCTACCCAATTTAAAGCATTTACTGTTGTTGCTATATCTATTTTCTACTACTTTGTAAGAAAAAAAAAAAAAAAAACAATATCCTTGTTTCCCGCCTTTACTGAACTAGAATAGTCCAGTCTTCAGGTATTGCTGATCCCTGGACTGTGTCATAGTTCCTGTGTTGCCCATATCCTTGTTTGGATAGGAGGAAGCTTCTTTGTTCACCAGTGGGAGTGGGGAGCTCTGAGCAGCCTATCTGTCCCTAAAGGAGTGGTTCCAGCCCAGTAACTTGTAGCTTATTGGCCGTTTTGGGCCATTTCCTAGCTCTTTCTAACCCCCTGCTATAAAGCCTGCTTTAGCTGAATTTCATAAGCGCATTGGGCAGCACCGCTTAATCAGGTTTAAACTATTCCCGGCTCTACAAAGTCTGTTCTTCATTTTTTCCCTTAGAACTGCTCTAACTCTCAAACTAAACATTCTATTCTCAATCTAAAAACCCAGCATTTGCTCCTATAAGCATTTTGTATAAGTTAAGCACTTTTTAACTAAAAAAGCACTACATCCTCCTAAAATCCCCTTGAGTACCCTATCCCCTATAGGTCCTTTCTGATTCAGTTACATAGCGGTTCCTTATACTATTCTGGCATGTCAAAGGGACAGATGCTGGCTTCCTCTCCAGTTCAGCTGGTGAATCTGGGAATCTTGAAGCAATGTTACAACTGCCTCATGTACACAGACAACCCTCTCCTCCTCCCAACAAATACAAATATATGTGAGAGATGCAACCATATAGCCAAACTGGAGGCTGAGCTCTCTCGACTCAGTACTGGCATAACCAGTCAGGAGGAGAAGGTAACCACACACACCACAAATCCAGTCTCACATAGACCTACCACAACTGCCAACCAAACACATAAACACACAAAAACATACTCGGAGGCTCTTAATAAAAATCTGCCAAAGCAACAGAGACCTCCAAAGCAGACATCCAAGCAACCACTACCTCAAAACAAAACACATGCAACAAATAGTTCTCAAAGTCAGTGTGCCAAACAGTCACAGCCCTTAAGACTAAACAACATACCTGATACACTTGTAATAAGTGACTCTATAGTCAGACAGTCTGACGTCCCGCTCACCAGGCTGAACAAGGAAAAGGTCACAGTAAGCTGCCTGTCGAGCGTTAGAATCCGCCACATAAGACAATCACTCAGGTCACTCCAAAGCAGGTACAATTATGACTCAGTCATTGTCCATGCTGGTGTGAATGACTTGAGATGTACCTCCCCGGACTACATGAAAAGAGACATAGAGGAGCTCTCTGATTATGTAGCCCAGGTCGGTATGACCCTGACTAGCAAAAAACTACGAACACTCATAAAATCATCCAAGGCCAACTTTGAGAGAAAAATTGCACAAGACACTAAAGATAATCACAAGGCTTTCTTTAGTTATGTTAGAAACCTGGGTGGAAACTCACAGATATGCTCAGAGTTAGTCCAAAATGACAAAAAATACACTGAACCCACAGACATTGCCAACATACTAGCAGACAGGTTCAGTGCAAATTTCTCCCCCCCCCCCCAAAAGGACAAATATCTATCCCAGCAGAGTGTTGCCTCCCCGACATCTCAGATGCCCAGGTGAGAGCCACCCTCTCCAAAGCTAAAAACACAGCATCAATGGGACCAGACGGTGTCCCGGGTTGCGTGCTACATGAACTCCAAGAAGAGCTAAATCCACACATAAGGCTGCTGTTTAATCTCAGCCTTACTACAGGATGTGTACCCAAAGAATGGCGTACAGCAACAGTGGCCCACTCCACAAAGGAGGTGCTTCTACGGACCCTGGAAACTACTGCCCCATAAGCCTGACTAGCTTGGTCTGCAAAGTTATGGAAAGGATCATCATGGACCTCATAAATAAAGATATTGGGGACCTACAGACACTGGATCCTACCTAGTTCGGCTTTGTTAAGGGCAGGTCCTGCCTCTTAAACCTGATCGATTTCTTTGAAACAGTCACCAAGGCCATTGACAAGGGGAAGGTGGTCCACACAGCCTACCTGGACCTCGCAAAAGCCTTCGATAAAATACCCCACTTGGGCATTATAGATAAGCTCACCAGCTTAAATATAAACCCCTATGTCACTAGATGGGTTGCAAACTGGCTCAAGGACAGAACCCACATGGTTAGAATTGCTGGAGCCATGTCAAACTCCAAACCAGTTACAAGTGGCATCCCACAAGGCTCAGTCCTGGGACCTCTCTTGTTCGGTATATTTTTCTCAGAGGTACAGGCCAACACGGAAGGACTGTGGCTGACCAAGTTCGCAGATGACTGCAAACTGGGCACCATAATTGACTCTCCAGCTGACACAAGCATCCTCCAAAAGTGCCTCATAGAAACAGACAACTGGTGCCAGAGCCATGGCCTCAAGCTAAATGCAAAAAAGTGTATAGTCATCCCCTTTGGCAAAAACAAAGTGCCCACAAATTACCACATAGGTGGTAATCCATTAAGTACAGAAGAAGTCATTAGGGACCTGGGGACCCAAGTTGATAGCAATCTCTCATTTGACAACCACATGGCCAAAGTGGTTAGAAAAACATTTTATATAGCCCACCTAATCATGAAGGGATTCACATCTAGATCAGGGGAGGTCATCATGCCTCTTTACTCATCCTCATCAGGCCCATAATTGAGTACAATGCCCCTTTTGGGATGTACCTTACCAGACACCTGCAGCAACTGGAAAGACCCCAAAAGTACCTCACCAAGAGGATCAAAGGGCTCAAACAGATGCGATATGCTGCCCGGTTAAAGAAACTCCAGATCTACTCAGTGGCATACCGCCTGCTCAGAGGCGATCTGTGCCTGGCGATATAAAGCCATGTCCAACCCGGAATTAATGGACATGCTGCACCTCAGAAAATCCAAATCCCATCGAGCTACGCTCGAGAGACTTGAACCTCAGCACTGAAATAAATAGGACATGCTGGAGGGACAGATTCATAACCCAGAGGCTCCCTTCACTCTGGAATAAAATCCCAGTCCAGGTTAGGCAGAGTCCCACACTGACTCTCTTCAAGAGGAATCTTGATGAGTGGATGGGAGATCATAGGTTTACCCCAGCTATCACTTCTGTGTCACTGTTAGACAGAGGCACAGTATACTAACCTCAAAAAAAGGCAAAGCAAAATTAATTTAAAATGGGTGGCGAAAGCCAAACACACTCTGGCTAGGCTTATAAATGCCCTAGGGCAGATAGCCTAGTATGAACCTATGAACCTATGTATGTATAGTGTGCATATAACCTACTATCTGCTCGCTTGTGCAGCGTCCTGATCTTTAAAGGCTTATGTGATTTATATAAAAAACATTTTAATAATGATGCTCTATATAACAAACAATATCTGAGTACAGAATATAATATAAAATGGTATGACGACATACAGCTATATAGTAATGTACACTTTCAAATTAGAATTCATAAAGTCCCAAACCAGGTACCCCAACAATCGTCGAGGTATCGTCTCCACATGGTTAACTCACCAGAAAAAGGATTACCTTCAACATAAATCAAAATAAGCTCTAAATAACCCATACACAAATCAGCATAGATGGGGGAAAACATAGTCCCCAATGCTGCTCCACTGACCTGTAAAAAACATTTGCCCCCAAAATGGAAAACATTATGCTCTAAGACTAAGCTAGCCAAAGTTAGAAGAAAATCAACATGTTCCTCAGTATATAACCCATATCGGGTCAACCAATATTTCACAGCTTCAATACCCCAAGTATGGGGTATACTAGTATACAGTGATTGTACGTCAAGTGTACACAAATAAGTATCATTTGTAACATGTAGATCACCCATTAGCCTCAAAAACTCATTAGTATCTTTTATTCGGGCTCAAACTAGCCCTAACAATGGTTTCAGCTGAAATTCTAGATACATTGACAATGGTTCAGTCAATGAACCTTGCCCAGATACAATTGGTCTACCCGGGGGAGAAACAATATTTTTATGAATTTTAGGGAGTATATAAAATAACTGAGGTTTAGGATCATCCACCATAAGTTCTTATAACAGATGTTTACTAATACAGCCCCTGTTTTTATATTGCCTCAGTATACCATCAATCTTTTGTTTAAATTCCAAAGTGGGGTAATTATTAAAGGAAGGTAAAACTTAGCATCTTCCAGTTGCCTTAGTACCTCACCATTATAGGCTGAAGTCTCCCATATTACTGTGCCCCCCCCCCCATCAGCCTTAAAAACTACCACATCATGATTATTCTTCAAAGATATTAATGCTTTCTCTTCTTCCATGGTGAGATTCCTACCAAAATACTTAAACATTACTGTTTGATTTTTATGCATGTCCTGCAGCACATTTTCCTCAAACATTCTTACCCTAGGGTGATAAGGGGATTTAAATTCCGATTTTTTTCACTTTAAATTGAATATATATAAACATACATATATATATATATATATATATATATATATATATATATATATATATATATACATACATATAAATATATAAACATACATATATATATATATATATATATATATATATATATATATGTACATATATATATCTATATATATATATCTATATATATATATATATATATATATATATGTATATATATATGTATATATATATATATATATATATATATATATATATATATATATATATACATATATATATATATATATATATATATATATATATATATATATATATCTATATATATATATATATATATATATATATATATATATATATGTATACACATACACATATATATATATATATACACATATATATATATATATGTATATATATACATATATATATATATATATATATATATCTATCTATACATATATATATATATATATATATATATCTATATATACATATATATATATATATATATATATATATCTATACATATATATGTATATATATATATATATATATACATATATATATATATATATATATATATATATATATACATACATATATATATATATATATATATATATATACATATATATATATATATACATATATATATATATATATATATATATACATATATATATATATATATATATATATATATATATATATATATATATATATATATATATTAATAATCCCAACACTGTACCGTACCACAAAAACCACCGAGGCAATAAACTGGTAACTAGTATCAAGAATAAAAGTCGCCACAGTGGTTACCAGGCTCTCAACAGTTCTAGATCTTCAGCAATAGTAGACGATGACAAAAAATTCTACAGCTGTAAAGATATTATAATCGCTCTGCATATAAAACTCCAGAAGGTATAATTAATCAAGACAAAATTTATTAGCGCTTTCACCATCAGGCTTCTTCAGATAATACATCATTCCTTCATTCACAGAAAGTTTAAATACTACTTCCCTCATAATTCATTGGTTCTCATGAGGAACGTCATAGATATATCATCACTTCCTCTAAAAACAAGCAACTAGCTTTCATTAAAACAATTCAAGTAAACTCTATTACTAAATGCATAAAACTTCCCATACATAATATAAGATTAAACTAAAAACAACTTGCAGTAATTATAAATGCTTGACGCAATATATTAGTAGTAATAGCGTCAAGCATAAACCTTCCTTCATTTAAAGCGCTAACTATATAAAAAGTTAAAAATGTATAAAACATAGCAGCAGCTTTTAATAACACAGTCACTGGCATTCTACTTGGTGTAGTATACATAAATTAAATCAACTTTTCTGATAAACAAAAACACTTTAACTAAACGGCATAAAATATTTCACATATAAAAAATATATATAGTGTAGAAGAGGGAATACTCCAGGGGAAAACTTGCAGTTAACTAATAAGTATCAAACAGTTAGAAGTAAGGGACCTAACCTGGGTAATACCTACAATAATTATAAGTGCTTGACGCAATAGGTTAGTAATAGCGTCAAGCATAAGCCTTACTTCATTTAAAGCGCTAAACTATATAAGAAATTAAAATGTATAA